>NC_061527.1:13507500-13635000 GCF_022379125.1 Scophthalmus maximus | reverse complement strand
AGCAATCTAGGGGGGGGTCCAGACTTGAGTCAGTATCCGTCCTCTGAGTCTACCAGATTCATGTCATACTCACATAATCACTCAGACTAGACAGACCGCCTAAAAAGCTTTTCTTAATTGTTGTGGTGCCATTAACTTTTTATTGAACAAAAACTAACCGGTGAAGTTGTTGTCATTCACACAAAATTCTACAGCGCTTCTAAACAGTGGTTTTTTCAATCAGACATCATTGAAACGCGGCATCCACGTCATTTTAGTTCTTCTAACTGCCAAGTGGTAAAAAAAATCTCAGACGAACTCCGCCAAGGCAAAAAAATATAACATAACACTGTTTGAGAAATTCATTGCACATACCTGCTGCAGTAAAAGATACGCTGCCGTAAGCACGTGATGTTTTTTGGTTTCTTTTAAAGTTGAATTGTTTTGGGGGCATTGAAAGTCCAGTCGTGTAATGTTTGGTGTGCATAATGTTGCACATTTTTATTGGGATTCAGTGGTCAACAGAGGATCTGTGCAGTTAGTAACTCTGTAGGAGGCTATAAAATTTTGATTATGTTTACATGCAACAATTACGGCACCGCTCACAAAACCACCTGAAGATTACGTGCCTCATGACTCACCCCCTATAAAATTGAACCAAAGAGATTCATAGTTATAGCAGAAACACAATTATTGGAGAAAGAAAATCACAAACTGCAAAGCTGCCATCCACTGCAATCTGGTATTTTTAGATGAGGAGGATTGGTGAGATGACAGAACAAGTGCAAGAGAGGAATATTATTTGGTCGTCTCAATATTAGTGATCAAACTATATTTAATGAGTCCAAAGTTATACAGTAGCTGACCAGTTTTCACGTGCGCATATATATTTGTGACAGCTTTGTGTTAGTTGAACATGAGTTAAATATTGGTTCTGACAGTCCCCATGCATAAAAACGTTAATAATCTTTGCTCTGCTCCTACCCATACTTATAGATGACTGTATATATTTAATCAAGTAAATGGGAAGCTTTCATACAGCCGTATACAGCGACTGTTGGTCTTAGATAACGGTTAAAGTAATTAGGTTTTTTTTGCAGCACAGTCTGATTTAAATCTCTCTCTAATCAGTTGAATTATGTCTTTTTTTGTGTAATATTGTTTTAAATATATAGTTTTTTTTTTACCTACGTTATAGCTTCATTCGTCGGTGTTACGTTAGTCTCATTCTGTAGCCGCACTTTTCCGTCAAGCGAAAATAAACCAAAACAACATGCATTTCAAGGTCAGGGAGGTGCCACAGCTCACAGTGCTGCTCGTTCCAGTCTTTTCTAACACCACGAGAAAAAAAGAGGCTCCTGAAGTCCCCCTCAAATCTTTATGGTTCCAAAGTTCGAGTTTTGGGTTCCTTCTAGTATTCATGCCATTAATGTATTCGTGGGGCACACGGTGAATTTCAACAACACGTTGTTGGGTTTTTTTCTCCTCAAAGGAATTACCCTTACTCCTGTACAGTTGGTAGGCTCTCTCCTCTCCCCACTTGAATAATGGATGTTCCCCTTCAGACTGACACCACACTGACTCCCTGTTCTCCGTCTGTCCAGCAGTGGAGAACAGAACGGTCAAGGTAATACAAGCGGAGAGGAGCACCCTCTAGGTGGGATGACTGCAGCCTTGACTCCAGCTATCGGCTCTCAGCTTTTCGTTTTTTTTTTCCCCGCCTGTAATCTTTATAGTGCATTCTGTCTCGACGCACGTGCAGACAGCCATGTACAGATATGCACATCGTTACACGCACGCACACACACACACACACACACACACACCAGACAGATGGTTGAAACTCTGCTCTGACAGAGGCTAAAGCACAGGGCAACTCCACTCTTCAAAGTCCCTGCGTCGCTCCTCTTGCTGCTTTTTCAAACGCCATCTGTACCCAAGCACACGGATGTTACTTAAAAACAAGGACATTGCTTTTTTTTGGCTTTTTTTTTCTCCCCCTAATTAGAAGACAGCAGGAACAGGGATTCTTTCTGCCTCTGCCACATTGTGAGGCTTTTGGAAAGGCAAGTCTAATCAGTCCAACCACTTGGCGCAATGTAGCTCCAGAAATAAAAGATGAAAGGACGGGAGATGGAACCTGGAAACAGTTTAGGGTTTTGCTGGTGTGCACCAGTGCATGCTTCTTTCTCAGAGTTCGGTGGGCTTGCTGACAGAGAGACATAGTTGCCCTGGATGGACTAACTGTGTCCATCTCTGAGGGGGGAAAGAAAGGGAAAAAAGGAAATAGTCAGTGTATGTTTGATTACCCCGCAGCCAGGTTTCTCACCTCTCCTCTGCTCCCTCGTCACGTCTCTCTGTCAGTCGGTCCGTGTTTGGGGAAATGATAGTGGGTTTTAGAGAAAGAGTGGCTTTGTTTGGGCAGAAGCACGCAAGAAAAGCTCTGTTTCCTTTCATCATCGTCCTGTTACTGTCACCTCCTAACATTATCCCCTATCACCTTTTCTCCCTTTGTCCTTTCCTGCCTCACTCTGCGTTCCCTCCCTCTCTTTGCCTCTCTCCTCCCCCCCAGCACTCGCTTTTCATCCCCCCCCCCCCCCACCGCCAACCCTCTCCCTACTCTGCCCTCCCCAGATTGAGGCAGCGTTTTATTAGTAAGGCGGCCAATGTGCCTGTCGGTGTGTGTCAGAGAGAGATAAGCGCAGGTAGAGAGAGTTACATAAGCCTCTGTTGATTACTGTGGAGGTGAGGGAGAGAGTGAGAAAATGAGAGTGACAAGAAGAGAAGGAGAGAGAGAGAGAGAGTGAGAAAGACAGATTGCTGTACCTTAGTAAGTACATTGTGCTCTAACGTTGCCTGTGTGGCTGGCTGGCGGTTGATAAGTAGCCCAGGCTTGTGGGGCGAGTTGAAAGGACAGTCATTAGGTTGGAGTCCCTCGACTGGCAGCTTGCTTCGCAGATTGCGAGTTTGTTTTTGTTGTAATGTTTAACAGGAGAAAAAATAAACCCCTTCTCAAGGTCATTGTAACCTGCAGGGAATCTTCCAGCTGCCAGAAATACTCACAATTTTTGATGTGTATTACTCTATAATTGTCCCCATAAATGAAGGAATTATGTCGCCAAAAACTACAATGACCTGGTTAAGTTCGTGACCGTTTCAGTGGTGAGACCCGTGTCTTCAATGGTAACCATTAGGCCCGGGGCTGACTGCAAGACGATTCAGAAAGTTAGAAAGAGACTGGCTTGACAGGAACTTGTTAGAAATAAATAGGCATTGATGACATTTATACCATATGATGACAAATGTCTTAAAGTGTAGTTTGTGTCTACGGTAAATATTATGGATTGCAAAAGTCAATGCATAACTACGAAATATGACCGACACATGACATTCATAGTAACATCATGTTGTCATTCCTTCCATATGATCATTGATTATTTTTTGATCTATATAATCTTTAGGTCGTGTCTATTGTTATTGTCTATTTTCTGGTCATTCATCATATGATTGAGAATAATGTTCTGATCAGTATAAGCTTTAGATGGCCTCTGTTTCTCTATTGTTTGTGGCAATATCTCAGATATCTTCATCAGCTCCAAAAGGGAATCACCTGCAGGCGCACTACAAAGTAACAGTCCCTCCGAGTTCGTTGAAAATCTGTCCATGCGTTGTTGAATTAAGTTTTTACACACACACACACACACACACACAATCACACAGAGGTGAAAACAATACCCTGCATTCCACCAGCCTGCAGGCTAACTATTTAACATGTTCTCATGGGATTGTAAAGAAAACTATGTAAAGTGTGCAAAGCAAAAGACAATGCAGAACAGAAGAGTGGAGAGTCGGGTCAGAGCGGCAGAGCGATGTTGATCAGTGCTCTTTGTTTCTGCGGTCACAAACTTTGAATGCCTCTGTAGCAGTCGATTCACATTTTACACCACCGTCACATACTTCTCCGACAAAGTCCCATTGATCCCTTCCTCCCTCTCCGGTGATACTAAACAGAGAACAGCGTGAGTGTTTCCGACACAAAAGTGAACTCTGACTGACTAAGGGCTGACCTCGCTCTGCTGCGTCTGAGCCACGGAACATCCGTTCTGTTTCACTACCTGAACTTGTTAGTGCTCTCAGTAGTGGCTCACTCCCTTTCCAAGTTTGAAATCTTGAACGAGTGGATTACATCACTGCCCCAGACGGCGGCAGTGTGCACTTGTTACTGTAACCTATAGACACACATGGACAAAGTAAATAGGAGATGAATGCACTCATGCACACACACACACACACACACACACACACACACACACACACACACACAAACACACATTGACTGTTTACCAGAATTATTGGTGATTGGGTTTGTTGTCACCGTACCTGTCTCACCTCCTTACGGTGCTATTGCATAAACTCAAGAACGAGCAGCTGGTGCACGTTTAAACCAAACTGCAAACATAAAATCCTTTGGTCTCTCTCACACACGCGCGCACACACACACACACACACACACACACACACACACATACACACTCCATTCACAATCAGTCACGGACAATTTCAAACGGTCATGGACATCTCTACTCCTCTTTTCACACTTCATTCTCAATAGCACCTCTTCAAGCCATCACTTAAGAATGTGCGTGCGTGCGTGCGTGCGTGTGTGTGTTTTGTGTTTTTTGTGTGTGTGTGTGTGTGTGTGTGTGTGTGTGTGTGTTTTGTGTTTTTTGTGTGTGTGTGTGTGTGTGTGTGTGAGAGAGTGTGAGTGAGTGTGCCGTGCCTTCATCTGTATGCCAAGCATTTGTCTAGAGGCCCTCCAGCCAGAACCAGCTTAGGAGCAGCTCAAGGCCAAACAAGTGTGAGGATTAAAGACAAATACAGTCCTCTCCTCTCTCCTCTCGAGGAGGAAGTGAACGAGCAACGCTCTCCTCCTCCTTAACTACTGCTGAGGTGCCCTTGAGCAAGACTCTTGGAGTTGCTAAGTGCCTCACAGCAGCAGACTATTGTAAAACTGTGCACGTTCCAGTCCTCAAAGTGAAGCATGGCATAGTTTTAATTTCTTACTTTATTTACAACTCTTAAAAAATACATATAAACAAATGTCTATATTTCCAATGACAGTTACTCACTATGCTTCAGCTCAAGAACACCTCTCCCCCGAGCAGAGACTGACATTTTTACCTCACGTACACGACAAATACAGTAATAAATGAAGAAAATTGTAGGAACAGCGTTGGTTGTTGTTTGCACTGTTCAGATCCCATTAGAATTGTTATTTTCCCGCTTCTGACAAGCTAATTAAAATGTACAGGTACAGAGCTGGCACAAGAGGAAGTGAGGGAGGGGAAACTGTGAAAGCCTGTCAGGGGAGAAGGAGCAAGAACGGTAAACAAAAAAATAATAAGAATGAAACAGAATAATTTACACTGAATAGGAGTTAATGAGACGATCCAACAGGCGTGAGAGAAATGTGGTGCAGGTCTGTGCACAGCAGCGTGTGTGTGTGTGTGTGTGTGTGTGATTTCGAAGACAGTGATTTCAGGTTGTTTCTTTGTGTCGCAAACTCAAACTGAAGAATCTGTGTTTTTTGTTTTTATCACTGTCGACAAAAAGGCTAAATACGTTTTTTGACCTCACGCTCTAAAAAGTCGACGGCTAAGAAAAAGCTCCCAGTGTTTGAAAGGTGAGAAAAGTGCAGATAAATGGAGCAATTAAGATTCTTTGTGCTGCAAATTGTTTCGAGATGTAACTTTCAGCCACATTTGTGCATCAATTTAAAATCCTTTTTTGTTTTGTTTTAAGTTAATACTACAGAGAACGTTTGAAGTTTTTTTGTTTTTTGTTTTTTTTTTAGGAATAGCAAGAAGCAAAACATAAAAGGCTTAACCCAAAAATCACCTTAATTGTGTGGCTAATGCTAGAGTGATAAGAGAGAACGCAACTAAAGCCTTTATATATATATATATATATGTATATATATATACATATATATATATATAGATAGATATTCTTGGTTTTCAGAGAGTGTCTTTTCATGTTGCAGCTTGGCTGGAAAAGTAAATAACCTTGTGGTGCCTGTGTCCTGGAGAGAGAAAAAGAGAACAAAAGGGGAAGTGAAATGGCCAAGGTGCTTCTCCAAACAAGAATTCAGGCGAGCGAGTGCAGGACGTGTGAAGAAAAGAAAAGAAAAAGAGATGGGAAGAGGCGATGGCCTGTACAAAAATGTGGAATAACAATAAGGGCTTTTTACGTGTGAGACAGAGGCTGCACACAATGATGCTCAAACACAAAATTCCCCTCTTTCTCTCTGCCTCTCTTTTATTCAGTCTCAGTCACACAGACAAGCCTGTGTGCGCACACACTGTTATGTAAATAGTCTCCTCGGCAGAGTGCTGCTGTCACTGAGCAAGCATCCTCTGGGCCATCTAGGCAGCCTCATTAAAAGAAGGCACAGCATCCATTAATAGATAACAGTGCACGCGTATAAAAAACACACACACACATACATATATTTTAAGTGAGTTACACACACACACACACACAGAGTACTCACAGACACCAATAAAGGACCTCCCAGGCAGCACGTCTCTAAATGTTCCTCTCAGGTGGCAGTCAAAAAATATCTCCAAGGTAACGACTCAAATGTCACAGGGAACAATGCGTGAAGAGTGTGTGGATGGCTAACTGTGACTGGAGCCATCGTGAAGGAAGAATGGACTGTGGCTTTAAATAGACAGGTGGCCAAAGCCTCAAAAAATGTACTCACAATCCATGGCTGGTGCACGTTTGTGTGTGTTCCTTTTTCTTCATCGCCGTCGTCTTTCTCGCCCCCCAAATACTTTAAATGCTTGTGTTTAATGCTGCACATCAGGCCTGGTTTCAGAGCAGGGTGGGGGTGGGCTCAGAGAAGTCAAAAAAATTGAAGAAATAAGTGATACAAATATGTATTTTATTAATATAGTATGATATAACAATTCGAACAGCCATTCTTTTGCATACATTAGTAAGTTAAGTTTAAGTCTCTTTTACGAGAGACCTGAGAAAAAAAAATGATATACACACACACACACACACACAAGCACAAGAAGCTGTTACACAAAGTTGTTACCACACAGCCTCGTGATCAAATTGGTCACCATGCTGTTTTATTATCACTTTGTTTTCTTCACTCCATTAATCGTTCCTAAGTTGTCGGGTTTTTTTTAACGAGTCCCTTTATAGACAACAACAGTGTCTGGTGTAAGAGCGTCCTGCCACTCAAGACTAAAATTGAGCTGAATGTATATAGGCCGTACCTGTTCAATTTAAACTCTGTAAAGTAAAAAGGGGCCCCTGTTTGTTTGTGATCTGCTGGCCCCGCAGGTGGCTCCCGAGGTGTGGGCTTCATCCGTTTTGATAAGAGGATAGAGGCTGAGGAGGCCATCAAGGGCCTGAACGGACAGAAGCCATCGGGTGCTGCCGAGCCCATCACGGTCAAGTTCGCCAACAACCCCAGCCAGAAGACCAGCCAAGCCCTTCTGTCACAACTCTACCAGTCCCCCAACCGCCGATACCCGGGGCCCCTCCACCACCAGGCTCAGAGGTTCAGGTGAGTAGGAGGGCGAGGCGTGCAGACGCGGCCATGGAGGAGGAGGAGGTGTGACAGTGAAGAGACAGGATGGCGTTGATGTGTTATTTCAGTGGCGTTGTTAATACAGAGTTTCCCAACCTTGGCAATTGACCAGTTTTAATATCCAGCTGTTAGAAAATATTTTGTTCTTTGTTTAAAAAAAAGAATTCCAAGCTTATATACATGAACACAAAGTGAGAAGACAACTGCAACTGGATTTTGGTAAAAGATGTATAACACTTAAAATGAGTGGACAGAAGCTAAAGATATTCAGGAAATGGAGGACACATTCTGCAACTTAACTGAAATCCCTTTTAGTTTCTTGGGACATTTTGGAACTGTTGTAACCTTTTGGTAAACATGGTGCAGTGTTTTATTCACACCTGCAGCAGGGAAACATTAAGAATATATATATTTTTGATTATAATAATAAAAACCGATAACTAAAACAACATTTTGCACCGTTACATTTAACAGGAGCCTCTTCAGTTTATATGCTCAGTAACATTTACTGCAGAAAATAATTTGAGAAAAATATTTTTACTTGAAATTCAGAGTGGGACATGAACTTCCCATGACCAGCGGCTCCTCCTATTTTCCCAAATCTATTGCAGAGATATAATGATGAAACAAAATGAAGACACGATTCAATTTAATTGTATTTGTTTTGCACCAAAAACACAACATACGCTCTCTTATGGCACTTTACATAGTCAGGTTGAGACCTTAAAACATTCATATTAATGAGAAATGGGTCACAAGGTCAATCTGCCCAAAAGGTTGGGAAACTCCAGGTTAATGTATCAAAGTTAAGAAGTAATGTGTACAGTATTTACCACAAACATGAGTCGTTGATATTCATAATAACATGAACTATGGAACAAGTTGATGGTGAGTACGATTGATGGCGTAACTGACGTGTGCCATACAGCCACTGTACATTCTGATCAACCAGTCTGTTTGGTATAATCACTTGAAATTTTGCTATTGCTAATTCTTGTGTGGATATGAGAGGTTTAATATCTAGGGGGTCAAAAATATGAGTCATGAGTCCTAAACTCAAAAGCAATTATTCTTGGTTGACATGACACTAAGTGCATTTTGATCAAGGAAACACATCTGTTCTAGACAACAGGGCGGGATTTGGAAAACATTTGCACCAAATGCAATTTACAGTATTCGAAGAGGGGATGTTAACGCCCACACACAGAGAGCGCATGAGTCATAGCGATGTCTATGTATACAGCAATAATGCAACTTTTTCTCCTGTGTGAGCTCCGCACCTGGTGCAGGTGTGAGTGAATCACACCCTGTGTGGGTCCACGCAGATCAGAGAAGAACTGTTCATAAGAGACTGTGGGGTTCTGTCATTCACAACTACGTATTTACGCTCATGTCATCACGCTGCCATCATGTCCCAGAATATTACCACTGCGTGAGGCCTGGGCAAAAAACATATGCTTGGATATTAATATTGTAAATGTTTGATAAACAAAAAACAATCCACTTTATTTAATCAGCACTATTTGTTATTCTGACGTTAAATGCCTAATTGTGACAGATATGGTCACATTGATGCAATGAACCATAATGTTGTGGTACATTGTTGTAGTTTGACTCACATTGCTATTCTAAATACACATTTGCCAGATGTAAGACATAACTAGACAGAACCATAGGTTCCTGGAAGACTTGTGTCTTAAATCCAATGAAGAAACGGCAAATTAAAACAAATGACAATTCATTTGAGGATTTGCATTTTTCATCTTGTTTCAAATTAAGTCAACTGAATCATTATGAAAGCAGTTTGAAATGTTTTTCACAGGTCAGTGAGCTCCACACTAAGCCATCCCTTTACTTTATATATACAGTATACAGCGGACATACTGTATATATGGCATCCTACCTGTTCATTTCCTGTCGCTCACTAATGTGTTTAAATGTTTTATAAAACCAGATATGTTTAGGGCTCTTTCCTCTGGGCCATGGTATATTTCACCTCTTCCAACAAACCGAGGCAGAAACAGGTGATCGGTGATATTACGCTCCATCGTCCAATCCAACAAGAATTTTTAAGAACTGGAGACAGCGTGTGCGCTCGTGCAATTTCCTCTCTCTTTCAATAACAGTAAGCCAGTCGTGCTGTTTACTCTCCATCAAAGTCAGAGCTCGGAAGGTATTTTTCTTCTGGAGCAGCTTCCCCGGTGTGACACCTGAGCGATGTAGCGTGGCTGTGTGTCTGTGATACGCCAAGCCAATTTACAGGCTCCGCAGGAGAGCTGTCGCTTCTCATCACAACTCACAACCACAGGACACTACCTCACTGTGTCCCGTTGGCTCCCCGCTCACCGCTCCCAGTCCCCCTCGACTAAAACCTTGACACTTTAGAAGCTATAAATGTGTTCGATATGCACGGCCTCCCCGTTTTTCACTCAGTCTTTCAAGGACAACAGAGAAAAAGGGGCTTTTTTTATGTCCTATGACAAAGGATTCTGTCACACCCAGTTGTTAACGCCTGGATGAAGCAAAATTAAAGTCATTGAAGTTAAATCTAAAAAACTGAATATCTATAGTGAGTTCAAACTTTGAAATGTATCTAATGACCAGAAATAATAATTAGTTAATAATAAAATGCACAAATCAACTTTAAAGGCCATTTCGTGCTGAGATCTGCCCGCTAAACCTGCTTCTTGCTTCTTAACAAGTGCAGATATGCACATTTGTAAAAACCTAAATTAGAAACGAGGCAGAATCCAACTACAGGTGTAATCACATCTGCCGTCTCTGACTGAATCATATGTGCCCGCTGTAACACAAGTTACTGTATAACATGCTTGTATGGTTCCTCTCCAAGACAGCAAACATAATCGACTGAAGCACAATACGACGCGACCTAGATCCCTGCTCATTTCCGATCCTCTGTCGTCTTCTAATGGCACTAATTAGCAAATTAGCCTTATTATATCCAGGGCAGGAGCCAATTTTAATTAAACCGATTTTTGTTTTGACAAAGAAAAGACAAAAAACGCCCATTCCCTCCATTAACATGCATTGAGAGAGAGCACAAAAGCCCCATTGTTTATATTGAGCATGGAGAGGCAGCGTGAAGAGCTGGCAGGGTGTCTGCGCGGCGAGCTCAAATCAGTGTGCATTCGTACATGTGTGAGAAGGAGAAGGGAACTGGGAAAGAGAGACAGAGAGTGTTAGCAGCAGGTTGTTTTGTTGTGGCCCAACGGCCCGGCAGCCAGCAGATGTCTTAGTGCTTCTGGGCCTGGAGCGACTCTCCTCTGAGCCTCCTCTCCAATTGACTCATTTACCCACAAAGCAGTCTGCTTGTTCCCTTCCGACGCAATGGGCTAATTACTGCTTTAATGATTCCGTATATCCTTTTCCTCCACTTTTTTTTGTTTTGTTTTAGGGCTTTTGTACGTGTGTATTTTTTGGTTTTGTCGAGACAGAAAAGTGCAACAATGCAAACACACTTTTGAATCCAGATTATAAGCAGACCTACAGAATAATGTACAAAAGACATCAGATAGATGAACTCTGCTGACTTCAGTGTGGGGATTTCAGTGTTGTAAAATATGAATCACAATATGACTGATGGTGTAAAGACCTGTGAGTCAGTGTTAGAATAATATTTCAAAACACTGATCCTCAGTCCCGAAACTCAATACCTAGAGTTCTGCACGGTTTGTAATTTATAAGGTGCTTAACTACAATTACCTGGCATCCTGCTGTTAAATTATCACTGATTATAAGATTACTGATCTGTTCTCTCTAACATGTAATGTAGATTCAGTTTATGATTAATATAATATTATTACAATTATTACTGTGAAAGTTATTTATTACAAGCCTTCGGAACCTAATGGCTATCTTAATAGCAATCAAATGATGAAGTTCTGTATATATCAAGTAAGAAAATAATGTCCCTACTAAATGGAGTCATTAGTAGAATAGATATCTGGATTAGGTTGTGATAAAAACAATTACATCTTTAATAAGATTTTATCACTCACTTAAATGTTCTGGTACATACCGCAAAGTTGTGCTGTTGAAAGTTAGCAAAGGCTTGTTGACTGAAAGAGACATGGAGCAACAAACCTGACCGTCGAGTCAAAGTTGGAAAGTTTTGAGTTTTTCCAAGAGGAACGGAGCGTCAGCGGCCAGCTGTTACTCAATAAGCCGTGGCCCCTGTCCATTAGGCCAGAGGAGCTAATAAGACATGAGACAGGCCAGACCCAAGTGAGGAATGAAGGTCATTGAGTCACCAAGCAGACTGCATCCATCCAAGAGGGACAACGTTCCATACAGCCCACAGGTTTCACAAACAGACACAGACTGTAGTTGTCCCTGCCCGACCGCCATGCCTGTAGCTCACAGGCTGAAATGATTATGACACCAGAACATTTCCCCAAAAACTAATAGGACACCCTCCTTAACTCAGCCATTCCACCGGACCTGTTAACACTTCACATTGATTGACCCCCGCCAGACAGACATTCACAATTCCGTGGCTAGTTTAATGTCCACTTGTGGATTTTTGCTGCGTCGTTCTACGTGGTAGAAAACATGACAATAAACATCTTCACCTCTCTCGCTCACCATCGCTCAAATGCCGAACCATTACACTGACAGAACTCTGGATCATTTCCTGCCATCGCCGGTGTTCTCTCGATTGAGTTAACACGCATTGAAGACCATGTTATGAAAAATAAAATTTCATTTACCTCCATCTTTTATCAAAACCATCAATGCGGTGGTGAAAATTGTATGCATACCAACATGCAATTTCATAATGTAACATCAAATCAGGCAGTGATTTGCCACTGCGTAGCACTGTGGCCAGCCTAGTATCCTGGTAAAGCCGGGTGCCGTGTCGCCATTAGTGCTCTGCATGTGACTGTAATACTGAACTGTGACCAGTCCACTGCCGTGGTCTTGTCTGACAATTAAACCATTTCACCTACAGTAATGACTATGTGCTCTTGCATTAGCTAACGCAGGGCCACACTGAAACCTGTGAAACAGTGCAGCGGCCCGACTGAGCAAGTGCCGATGGTACTGCAGATTAATTAACTAATGATAGCATTTCCTGGTGGGGCTCCTCAGTGTAATGGGCCAACTGTAGATGGGTTTGTTTGTTCTTGAGTGAGGAGGACCATGCAGTTCCTACAGGGACTTAACATTAGTTCCATTGAGTGAGTCGACCATCTGCCCACCATTAACCCCAGAACCCTCCTTCTCTTTACAGGCTGGACAATTTGCTTAATATGGCCTATGGCGTAAAGAGGTAATTAAAAACTTCACCCAATGCCAGATGTCCATGTTGACTCAATGATTTTTCAATATCCTTTTTTTCCTGTTTTTTTTTTTTGGTTTTTTTGCCTTCTTTTTTTTTTTTTTTTTTTAGTTTAGTTTCTATGTATTTTTGGAGTCACTCTGCATTTGACAATTCGTTTAAGGTCCTGCTGCATTTTTGGTTATTTTATTTGTTTGGTTTTTTCCTCGTCAGCTTGAGTTGGTTTTAAAACCCTACCAGCCACTTAAAAAAAAAAAAACAGAATACAACCAATCTTTGTTTTCAGTGGTGATGAATTTGCTTTGTTTTGATTATGACAAGTGCTGGTATTTTTTTCTGTGTACTGAATGGATTTTGTTCTCTGGTGTAAAACTCCTGATTTCTAGGTGTGTGTTGTTTTCTACTGGATTCAGGTTCTCCTGCCTTGTCACTCTACAGCTATAGTCTCCCCTTGCAAACAAAAAATTTGAATGTGTCACATTCATTTTATGGCAATTTCCTCACTGCATCATTAGAATAAGACCTTTGTACATCCACTATCATCTATGTGCACACTGTACAGTGGAAGTCACGCAAAAAAAATTATATATTTGCTTAATTTCCTAGGCAGTACTACCTGAGATTGAGTAGAGTTTGGCTTGGATATGGGATGAGGCTGGATGAACCTGGATCCCTGCTGGAAACAGGAAATGCTGTTTCACCGCAGACAGCTCCAACTTTGGCCCTGCTCTGCTCGAATTCCTTCCTGTCGCCACCATGTTTCATTTTGCTTTCTCGCTAACATAGATGTTACATAACCCAGAGCAGCAGTCACTGTGGTGATAGATGTTCCATGTGTTGACGGTGACACCATCTCAAGTTTGCTTAGCTGCTCAAACACTACCAAAGCTTTAGCCAGCGAGAGACTCTAGGTACAGAATAGCACATTAGTAGTGATGCATTGTTAACATTCACGTGTTTAACCATAGGGAACCTTTACCCATGAAGCACTGTGCATCTTTACACGATTTTCTGCAGGTGAAAATTACTATTCAGTCGTCCCGATTGCAAAGCATGTCATCAAGTTAGAGGTGCTCTTCAGTGGGCTGAGGTCCTTATATGAAAAGAAAGAGAAGAAGGGAGTTAAGAGCTGGAAACGGTTGCATTTAGAAAGGACGGTGTACATATCTGGTCAGCTACACTGTTGCTATGCAACCCCTGGTCTCGTCTGTAACATTGGTTAGTGTGTGGTCCCGCTCGGATGTCTCGCACAGTCCACACACACTCACACACAGGCATTCATGCAGGAGCACTCATCTCCTCATCCTCACAGTGGCAGTGTTAGGTAGCGTCCAAACCGTCGCCCTCACACACTCACCAACCTCCTCACACACTCCAGCGTTTGCATACCAATGGAGCTCAGTAGGAGAAGCCTGAACACAGCATGTCAGGCTCCAGACTGTTAAGACTCCACCTGCCTGATGCCGGAGAAAATATTAAAATCGTCTCGACAAGACATCGAGGGCCGCATAGAAACGTGAGAGAAAGGATTCGCAGCCGACTCTAATACAGTTTGCCGCTGCAGCGTCGTATATTTCCATCAGCCACAACATTAAAACAAGTGACTGGTTTTAATGTTGTAGCAGATCGGCGAATATCCATGTGGTTTAGAGCTTTTGTAGTTTCCATTATTTTCCACACCTTCATGGACTGAGAACCTCAATCAGCCAAAACATTAAAAGCAGTTACTGGTCGTGGCTGATCGGTGTAATCATACAGATAGATGTGCGCCACTATAATCTATTTCGCTTAGTACTTCCACATGTGATCGAAAATAATCTAAGTGGAGCAGAGAACCCTTTACAGTAAATGAGGATGACCATCCTGGATGCTTGGATCAGCGTCCAGAGCAACTACAAAAGTCAAAAGCAGACTCTGCATGACCAAAGTCATGCAGGAAGGTGGTACAGTCGTGATTGCCGGACACGCTGTGTGTAGTTGCTGGAGAAAGAAGGGGTCGGGGGGCTTCCAGTACCGAGCTGTGCAATCGACCAGTACCAGGAGCTCTGGAACACACCAGGACAGAACACCCTGCAGACTGCGGGAGGAGTGGGAGGAATACACTTTGTACCTTAATGCCAAGTGCTTGCATTTTCCCCTTAGTCGGCTCCCTCTTCCCTCCCTCCCGTTTTTCTTCAGAAAGCAGCCTTTTTTAAGAGGAAGCTGCAGCAAAGCGGAAATCTCAATTAAAGCACACCCAATAATGCCTGTCGCCGTGTCTTGGAGGGAGGCGGCATAAGAAATGAACCTTTTTATCTCATTTACCTTTTATTTAAAGGGGGGGGGGGCTGTTTTTTTCCCTTTTCCTTTGAGCGGAAAGGCAATTAAGTGAAGTCAACTGAGGATTCAAATCTCTTGCATCGCAAGAAAAGGGGGAAGATTATGAGGCGAAATAGAACAGATTTAGCAGGCTGGTGCATGATCTTTGATGAATTTTCGAGCAACGGTCTAATTTCAACAACTTCCTGCAATTTAGCTCCTGAAGGAGCCACTCAAGGACACAAAGACGGAACCTTCATCTGCAACTCCTTCAGCAGAAATACATCCCCGTGCTCAGCACTGTCGTCACTCCTGACAGGAGGCCTTTCAGAATTGAGGAGCTTAGGGAGTCTTTATTGGTACAGTGCAGGCTCACATACAAACCCATGCATTTAGACATGAACATACATGCACATATAATACACATCCGTGTATGTGCATCCTAATTGATCTGCATCGTTTGGTCCTGGAGATCAGTGCCTTTGTGATAGGTGAACGGCAAATATTGAGCTGATTAAGACCTGAGCTTGTTACTTGACATGGTTGTAGACAGTCGTGTATTGTGCAGAGGAGCATCGTGGTGCTTGGAAGGAGGATTATGTTTTACAATTTGGCTTTAGATAAGTAAATATTTCTGAGGTAGAAGCGAGATGGAGGTTTATGGCCGTTTCACAAAAAAGTAGATACAGACATTGAGTGTCCATAACCTGTTCAATTCAAACGTGCCCTTTTCTCCCTCTTTCTCTCTCCTCTGCCTCCGTTCCCCCCCCCCACTCCGCCTCTCCTCGCAGGTTCTCTCCCATCACCATCGACAGCATGACCAGCCTGGTCGGCATGAACATCCCTGGGCACACGGGCACTGGCTGGTGCATCTTCGTGTACAACCTGTCCCCAGATTCCGACGAGAGTGTGCTCTGGCAGCTGTTCGGGCCGTTCGGTGCCGTCAACAATGTCAAGGTGATCCGTGACTTCAACACCAACAAGTGCAAAGGCTTTGGCTTCGTCACCATGACGAATTACGACGAGGCGGCCATGGCCATCGCCAGTCTCAACGGCTACAGGTTGGGTGACCGCGTCTTGCAAGTCTCCTTCAAGACTAACAAGACACACAAGTCCTGAACTTTAACACGTAGAAGCAGTTGCCCCCGCGACTTTGTCCGCTCCAAAATTGTCCCCAGCCTCCCCCCTCACCTCCACTCGTCCCTTAGCCCCTTCAGTCACTCCCACCACCACCTTACTACAGCCATCCAACACAGCAAACTCAAACTCCAACCGGAACACAAAGCAACTGACAAACCATCAAACAAATTGAACTAGAAATGGCTTATATTATAACTTTGGACCTATAAGCCAATGTTGCCTAAGTATTACAAAAATGAAATGATGAAAATGTTCATACGTTTTTGGAAGCTCCTGTGATAATGCAGGCTTCTCTTTGTTGTATATTCTTTCTGTTTGTTGTGGTTGTTTAAATGATTTCTCTCTTCTGTGTAAACAGTAGCAAATCCCTGTACTCCCTTATTTCAGAGAAGAGAATGTCCTTTATAGATTGAAACCTTTTCTCTGTCTTGATTCAGGATTTGTTTTTCTTTTGTAAATCCGGATCCACTGTCGTTAGTATTATATACCTCCCTGTCAGTGAAAGGGAAGGGGCTCTTTTTTTAAATTGGTGAACCATTCATTCATTTTTAGTGTGTATTAAAAACTTCCCCTAATCGATTATAGATGGGATTCCACAATCCGAGTAACTCTTATGTAGAGAAAAAAAGAATTTCTAACATTGTTTTTGTTTTGTATCGCAAACAAAACATAATGTCTTTCCTCACTGGGGTTCAGGGAGATGGGGCGAGGGAGGGGATGGGTTAGCTTTCCTGATGACACGTTCAGTAATTTAAGAAAAAAAAAATATCACTGTTGCCAAAGAGAAGATCTCTTTGCTTGAAAAAAAAATGCGTTTAGAAAAAGATGAAAATAAAGAGAAAGAAGATCTATTTTTATAAATGATAATTAAAATAATAATTATTGAAGAATTTTTACAAGAATCTGGATTTGAAAAAAGAGAAAAATATTTTGACTGGCTAACTAGGGGGGGCCTGGGCGGGAGGGAGGGGGCACCACCTTGTCTTGTTGTTCTGCCGTGGTACTTTATAGGATCAGAGGTTGTTTGTTTTTTGGGGAATCCAAGTCGGCTGTGATTTTGTAGATGGAAGGTTTTGTGAAAAGGGATGCAAACTGAGGCAGGTGATTTTGGTAATTTTTCACATATGTGCTAGTGCGTAATTATTCAACAGCGATACCCAAAAGGGAAGGGAGAGGGGTCTTTCCAAGGCCTAACCATCCTTATAGTCCAGAGCCCAAAGCAAGAAGACCCTTAGTCCACTTGTTTTCCTGTTTGCTATTTTCCTGTTTGTCATCAGTCGATAAGGGATATCAGTAAATAGATATATACACATCTGTCCATTTAGAGAGCATACTATACATTATCTATATCATTTTCTTCGCTCTGCGTTGGTGAACTTACATTTGAAAAGAAATTCCTTTTAGCGATCAACAGTAGGTGCTATACTACATTATTCACATATCTTAAATATCCAAGTTTGTTGTTCTATGTGTTGTTTAAAGAAAAAAAAATACTTCGATGTTGGCATTGAATTGAGCTGCTGTTCTTTGTTTGATATTTGTTTATTGTTGGCCCACAAAAATCTGGTGAGACTACTTCTTTGCTGGATAACCAGATAAACGACTTTGGGCCTTGTAAGAATCACTGAACAAAAGTTTTCTTTTGTATTTTTCTTTTATTTGTTTGTTTGTTTGTTTGTTTGGCTTGCTGACTTTTAGGTTTTTTGCTGAGCGTGAAACGTTTGTCAAACTTAATGATGATTAGCTAGTTCTGTTAGTCTAGATATTTGTTTCCTTAAAAAGGATCTATGACAACTGTGTCTTTATTTGCTGTGTACAAATAGATGATATATATATAAATATATATAGTCTACATTTGTTTTACAATATCTACTGTACTATCTGAGTTGTCACTGTTCTTTTGTTTGAGCTTGTCTTTTTCATATGACAACTTATTATGAAGTGGTGGTTCAGTTACTTAGAAAAACTTGTGAGGAAAATGTTCAATTGTTGTCATGTTGCTTGTGGAGAAAAAAAAAAGATTTGGATTAACTTTCAGTTAACAACCGCGGCAAAAGAAACCGAACAAAAGCTTAGAATATAACTATTTCTTTAGCAGTTTGTTTACTTTTTGAAAAACTATTTATTTTTCTATTTATTTGTATTTATATATTTATTTATTACTTAATTTATCTGTGTATTTATGTATTTATTTGTTTCATTGTCCGTGTATTTGCGTGATTCTGGTACAGGGAGGGGGGCGTTTCTGAGCAAAAGGGAACAAAGCGACTAGTGGAGAGGCTCTTCCAGTAGTCCACTGCACTGAGAGAACTTTTAGTACGTTTGTGCTTTGTACCAATATATCAAAATTACAATATAAAAAAATCTAAAAGTCAAGAAAACTGAAAAAAATGTCTGGAGGGTTGGGGGACGCTCTTCCCTTATTACTAGAAACAGTTACTCGCTATGCATAACCTAGTTACTAGTTAAATTTGCTATTGCTTTTTTCTTGTCTTGTTAAAACGAAATCTTTAGATCTTTTTCAATAAAGTTTAGTCTTAATAGAATGTTATAAACAGTCGTTCTGGTTCAATATAACCTGTGATAAGTTTGTGTAGTTCTAAAAAGCCACTCCGTCCACACCCTCCCTCCACTTACTACCGCTTTGTGATGAAACCTTATGCAAAAATGTGGGTCTGAAAGCATAGTTTTCAGTTTTCAGTAAGCATTTTATATATAACATTCAACTCTCGGAGGATTGGGCACATACATTTTAAAAGGAGCAAATGCCCATTGTTGTTTGAGGGTCATTCATTGCACTGGACTAAATTGGTCAGAACCACTTAAGAGTCAAAACTTATTTTTAAAAGTCATGTTTTCAAATTACATACCAACAAATCTTTAAAAATGAGAAATTGTTACCATTGCACACCAACTGTTATTTACAGCAGTTGTTGTACGTAAAGCACTCTGGAGGTATGAAAAAGGGATTGTACCAATTCTATATTTTATATACTCTAATATGATATATATTATATATTTTGAATGGTGAAAGGTAAGGGAATGGTTCCAGAAGCATAAATATAAAGGAATTGGAATTTTTTTGTTTGTTGTTGAGACTTGAAAACATGAAGGAGGTGTGTGGAGAGCATTTTAAACACTCAGACGCATGCTCGCATAGTACATCCTTCTCTCTCACACCTCAGTCATCTGACAGGCCGGGTCATCTGATGTCATCGCCATTATCCAATCATCACCTGTACCATCCAAACTACATAGTGTTCTCGCGTCATAACGGCAACAAACCAACCCACCAGACCCCTTCATGCTCCCCGCCGCCGCCGGGAGCTTGAATTATGCAACGACCCCAGTAGAATGTTGTTCTGATGTGTGAACTAATTTCCTACACTGTATGACTTTTGAACTCTTTCGACGCGTGCCTGTGTTCCACCTAGACCCTGTGTGTACATGTGTTTGTGTGTGCGCGTGCATGTTTGTGTGCATGTTCCTTTATGTGATTGTGTGCGTGTCGTGTGTTTGTCCTCATATGTTTGTCAGCGTGGAGTACATCCGGACATGTACAGTATAAACTCTGTTAGGTGTTCGTTATGTGTGCGTGCGTGCGTGCGTGTGTGTGTGTGTGCGTGCGTGCGTGCGTGTAGGTCTGATTGTACGTTTGGGTCTGTTTTGTGCACATATATACAAATGTATGTGTTTGTCTCCCTGAGTGTATGTGCGCGAGTGTGTGACGAAGACAGCGAGAATGAGCAGTTGTTGAAAATGTTTGTGTGTGTGTGTGTGTGTGTGTGTGTGAGAGAGAGAGAATGTGTGTGTGCATGTCAGGGTGTTTGAAACATGGGGCTGTGTCACCTCGCTCTATGCCCAACCCCTATGGCTCCCACCATCCCTTGTAGCGCCTTATAGTGGCAGCCTGCCAGTAGGAACAATGCAGCCAGTAGTGGAGGAGGGAAGGTGAACAGAGGAACTAGGCTCTTCTTGTCAGTTTTCATTTTCCTCCTGAGACGTGTTTGTTTACTATCTGAAAAATCTATAAACAAAATCTTTAAAGACAAAAAAGACGAAAAAATGTTCACAGGGCCCCATGACCGCGGCTCTCTCTACTCTCTCCTGCTTATGTTATTACTTAACAATTATCAATGATTATTATGATTATTATGATTATTATTGGTATTCTTATTCTTATTATTAATCCAATTACTGCGATGAATGACTTCATGTTATCCTTGCTAGTTTAGGTCATTTCTGAAACTGGAAACAAAATAAAAATCTTGCTGTAAATGTTTGTTTTTTCTTTTTCATAAAACTGTTGTGTTTGAATTATTTGTACTTTTGAATGTTGGGACAATAAAATGAGGTGTCAAGAGCTTGGATGTTTCTTGTTGTGATGGATGAAACGTGGAGACATTGCTCTCTTTACACACTGCACACTACGAGGAACATGTTCCTGATAAGCCTGATAAGTTGTCTGTTATGCAGTCCAAATATATACATACGGTTCTGACAACTGAAACGCAGGAACACAAGAGTGTGAATGCACCAAGGACCAATGACAAGTGAGACAAAGGTGAAACACAAAACTGGCACCAACAAACAGAAAGATGGGAAGTAAAATCACAATAGACACAAGAGCAGCAGTTTCAAAATAAAACAGGAAGCCCACGCAGGAAGTTCACAAGGTGATAAATCGATGAACAATTCGTCTCAGTAAATGTGCTAAAGAAACAATACTCCATACATCTTATACATTCAGTGTACAGATCAGGAGGGTAAATTATTGATTGTATTTGACAATAAATTAGTTCAGTTGACAGAAATTTGACCGCAAATTTAATAAAAGATTTAAAGTTTGAGTCATTTATCAAAGTGTGTATACGAACATTTGCGGTTAGTGTAAGTTTTTCATCTAATCTCTGATTCCTCATGTTTCACAAAGTCATCCGTCCGCCTGGAGGGGGGGGGGGGGGAGCATGAAGCAAAGGGACTATGAGGCACTGAAGGAGGGAGAGAGGCCACTGCCAGCAGCTCAACGCGGCTGCATCTGCTCATCAGCAACAGTGTTCTCACTGTACTCAGTCCAGTCCAGTGATGTGAGCCCGGCTTCACGCCTTTACAATCAAAATCCCAGCGGTGGGGAATTACAGCAGTTATGGAGGAGATGATAGCTGTTAGACTGTGATACGTCCAGCCACTCTTGTCTTTCCTCCACCATTGTTGGCAACTTAATGGCCCTCCACTACCATCAAGAGCAAAGTGGATGGGGAGTTTGAACATTCTGAGTCAGAAATGTGCTTTCAAGTCCCTTTCGTGTCCCTGGGGGTTTAAAGACGTAGCTCGCTAAACACTTTAGCGCGGCGTTATTAATGGAGGCACGGTACTTCACCGGAGAAAAAACAAAACACAACACGACTAAAAATACCTCGCGTCAACACGATGTTTAAAAATCCCCGAGTGAAAGAGCTCTCTTTGCAGCGAGTTGTTGTGTTTAATGTGGCTCAGTTCTCACCATATTCTGTCACCAGGTGCAACCATATGATACTCCCTCTCACTTTCTATATTAGCCACTTTTCATCTGCCCGGGTGAGAGAGCTGATCACACCCGCTCCGTGGTGTGAATGTCAGCATCCTGCCGCGCTGTGATGTAGAAGGCAGCTCCTCCGAACGACAGGCACGAGCCTCGCAGTCGGGAGCGTATTATTTCATAAGGAGCTGCTTGTCTCTGACAAATCTGCCGTAGTCAAATCTCTGCAGTGGGGGAGCTGTTGTTGCCCTGCAGCCTTTCTTGGTGCACACACTGACATTGATGGGATACCTCTCCCTCGCCTCTTTGTCGGCTTCAAAGACACCGCCTGATCAAAACACATTCAGCTTCCCTGCATGTTGTTCATTCACTGAGCTGCAGTCAGACGACTGTTGGACCACTTCACTTCATGTCTTCGTCACCACCGCGCTGATCAAACTCACCGGACTGTCCGTTGAATTAAAACGTTTGTTTTATGTGTCACTTTGTCACCTGCAATGTGCACCGTTTATCGGAGTTAGTCTTTGAATCCAAATTTCTGTGGTGTTGTGTTGTCGCTTCTTCTCATGACTGATCACATGTTGGAAAATTCATTAGCGGTATCAGCCGCTAAATATTCATAAAGGGTCTCTCCCATGGTGGAAGAATCACCAATGATAAACCAATAGACCGCATTCAGGTAAATCAATAATATCACTTATATAGCTTCTCTTAATGCAACATTTTTTAAAAAGCCCATATAATCTCTATATAATGCAGAATCTTTGCCTGTTTTCATGAGGAAATGTGACATGGTTGGGTCAACTCCTCATACATTATTATTATTATGACTAACTGGACTTACAATGATCGTATTTATTGTATGTACATTTCAGGTTAATCAACTGTAAAATGAGGAAAACTCTTCTGTAAGGTTTTATATCAGTTGTCCTCCATTTCTAAAAACATACACTGTATATGCATGAACAGTGTTTTGCCAAATAAACTGTTTATAGGTGTCAGGCTTTCCAGACATTTCCACAGATTCCCTTGGGATCAAACTCGTAACAAAATTAGAGCCTGCATTATTTAACATATTGAAAATGTATAATTTGCCACGGTCCACACAAGTTTTCCCTGGAGTTAATTAGAACTCACAAATGAGGATTTCCTGATTCTAAAGGGGAACATGTTGTGAGTTATTTGTTCTCTGCAGGTCACTTGACGCTGTGTTCGGATGCTAAACAAATGCACTGGCATCATTTGTATCTCTCAGTTTAACAGTCTTTTTTGTGCCAAGTTTTGTGGATCGTGTTGTTACTCCCTTGGAAAAGTGTGACTCTCACAAGGGCCTGATAAAGGGCTGGATCTGATTCAGGAAGTTTCAGTCCCTCGGGGCCCTGCTCGCAATCTGCTCCCCTGTGAAGTCTCTTCATTTCAGCGCAACATTTCCAGCACCGTGGGATCACATTGACTTGGGGGCAGTGTTTTCTTGTACACACAATCTGTCGTCCACGTTGTGACGTATGTCACGGCATCATGGCACTGCACATCTCTCACCAGTGTGATGCCCTGTTGAGATGCTCAGCTGTGGCTGACCACGGTGGGTCACACATGCAGGATTAACCAAAGTAAAACCGATATGAGAGAAGTGTCCGATCAATGCCTTGTTTGTGATGACACATGCCTGAATAAATAGTCATGTTTAAATGTTTCTATACATCTATGTAGCTGAAGAGAGCGACTCCATGCTCTCGACTGAAGCACTATACACGAGCAGGAGCGCTGCCGCAGGGGGCTTGTCAGGATTAAAGACAGGAAAGAGTTTTACGTCCGGGCACAGAAAGCACCCATGTTGTGCTATATCCTGCTGTAAGTTATTCAATTATTATCAGGTACAGTTCAAGATTTATTAAAAAAAAAGGTTTGGTGATGCTCTTTGACTTTTGCTGGCCAATATAGTTTGATGTGGATCGCCATGGTCTTACTTTGCTCCTCAGCTTAATGTAGGTTTATACTTGGACTGAAACGAAGGCTTTGGTGTATGACTTGTTGTTCTTAAATGGCTCGTCTTGCAACATGTATTAACATTTTGAAGAAATGTTCAGTGTATATACTAGGACCTATTCATGCCTTGAAAATGGAAACTGAATTCATGAAACTGACTAAAGCACACTGCCTGACTGTGGTTAGCACATTTGAATGTAGCTTTATACTGTATGAGCTGCACCGTTATGACTGGAATCCAGCGATCAGTTCATACACAGAATATTTCTACGTCTAAGTATTCTTGCTTATTATAAATAACGTGCTGTAAAAGTCATGGTGATCAATTATTCATTCACCTACACAGTTTGAAGTAAAGTAAGCGTGTGCAGAAACACAGTCAGTGTGAGCAGTGTGTGTGAGATTAAACAACACAAGTGCTGAATCACAAATAACTATTCTAACATTGTGGTGTTGAATATTAACTTGCAGGATGTGCAGTAAAAAATGTCAGGGTAGTTGAAAAAATTTATTCCAGTGACAAACAAAAATCGAATACATCAAGTCAGCCAAAATTACACTCCTGATATGCATTCACAAAACGGTAACATCAAATTAACTAAGCTGTTTTGTACATTATTCGGCAGAGACAAACAGGACAGGACTTCAGCTGCTGATGACTGGACCAGCAGATGGTGTGTAAATAATGTACGTGGTCTCGAGGGAACACCGACGTCTGACTCAGTTTGGTTTGATGCATCAACCCCCTCACAAAAAAGTGAACCCTGTAATGGTAAAGACTGAACCACCGAAGGACTGATTTCTGTAGGATGGGAACATTTCCTAAAAAAACTAACATTTGACACCGTGTAGTTAATGTTTTTTCTGCCCAACATTAATTTTTATTACGAACGCTGAGAAAACCTCACATCTATTGTTATTGATCTTTGTTAAATTTGTGATTTTCTTCAGACACCTTTGTTTGTGTTGTTTTATCTACATGAGAGCGCCTGGTTCACTCGCCTCATTCCAAAAGGTAAGTCAGTTGCACAACAGCATTCCTGCTGCCTGAAGCTGGTGGGGATTCAGTGTCGTTTTCAAGGGCACTTCATCTGGGTAGAGTCCTGTCATCACGAGGGCATCCTCCAGTCACAACATGGTTCCCCAATAAAGCAAAGTGCCAGAACAGACACTGGGAGTAGTAATGGCCCCCTCAATGCTTCCCTGCTCTTGTCCTCCCTCCTTTACCCGGTAACTAGACACCACCACCAGCTCACTACAGACCATAGCTGCAGTGATTCAGTTTTCATTTTTGACTGGGAGTTTCGGCTGTGGCAAAGGTTCACGTGGATGTGAAGACCCTGAATTTGTCAAAATGCAGCATCCTTTCAACAGCTCCAGCCATCACAGTGAGAGGCAGCTTCCATAGTGTTCATGTCTGTTGGAGCAACATTAAGAACGGTCCCAGATCAGTGATGATGATTGCGGTGGCCGGCAGTGGACAAATTCAAAGGTATTTTTTTGTGGGGAGTTTGTTGATTGTTGATGCAGTGTCTTTTTTTACAGTGACAATAATGGCTGTTATAATAGTTGCGATGGCTGCGGCTGCAAAGATTGTATGATGACACATTGGCCACTTTTCTGAGATGAGGAGCATTATTGTCTTCAGCAGAGAGCGTGATTGGCAAACAGGCCAAAATTACACTTGATGGCGGGCGTACTGACTGTGAAGCAGACACAAGAGCATGAAGAGCAAGAGTGTAATACAAATGAACAACTAGGTACAACTGATCGTTTGATTTATGCAATATTTTTCTAATGGCAGGGTGTGCAGAACATAGTGCCTAGGTTTGCTGAAGCCACTGCTCCTTTACGGTCTTTGGCTTAAGTGCCTAAGGACCAATCAATAAATAATTCATAATAAAATTAGCACTAGTTTTATTGCCATTACCACTGCTGCTGTTGTTCCTATAATCTCAAGAAAATCTGTTTAGCTCCTGTTCAACAAGCATTGACATTGTCTTTCAGTGACTGAGTTCAGGGAGAACTTTGCTCTACATTTTTCTTTGTGTGCAATGTGCTCCATCATTACACAAGTGATTTACTCAGAAGCCATTACCGGTATGGATTTTTACCTTAAACTGAGGGGATGTTGCACTGTAATGTATGTTTTGTTCTTGAAGGAGACTTGTGGAGTTGAATAATGGTAAAAATAGAACATTATGATGTCACACTGAGGTTGACTGTTTTGTGTTGTATTGTATCATATGTTAGTGTATGAATTCTTTAGTTATGACCAGTGTTTTGTGAGGTCAAAGGTATCTTAACCTTTGACCACCACAGGTGACCATTAGTACCAAAATTGAAGAAATTCCCTCAAGGCATTACCGAGATGTCACATTCACAAGAAAGGGATGGACGGACAAACTGAAACATAACCTAAGGAAGAGCTGTATCTGTGTTCTTTTAAGACAAGTATGTTCTCATTGGTGTTTCTGTTTCTTGAATTCTGTTAGTCATTCTAATGCAACAAAAAAAAAATCACTTGAGCTGAGGCCTGTACCATGAAGCAGGATTTGTAGTTAGCGAGGAAACTATACATTTAATCCTTGGTTTTCAGGTTAATGACTGCGGTTTACTTCTTACCAGGGTAAACCACCATGATATCTTATGCTGACCTCCTAACATGCGTTGGAGCTGCTTATGTTCAGGTCATGTTTGAGATAACAGATAAATTAGGAGAAAAACTCGCCTACTGACCGATTAATTCTCTTGGATAATGGCATCACCATTGGAGCTAAGTGGGCGTATTGCGAGGGTCTCTTAGGAGGGCAAGAGCGTTCAGACAATGGCAAACCCCTTTGGCTTCCCCTGACTATTTTTCATATGAGCGACCCTCATTATTGCAGAGAGCCAACTCCTCAGCAGGAGTGTACTCCTGTGTAGGAGGCCCCCTTCCCCCCTTCTTCATTTCATTCTTTGCTTTTGGCTGCAGCAATGTCAAAGCCCTTTCATTGTGCTTGTGTAAACCAATATCATCTTACAAGAGAGACTGATTGAAGCACTAAAACCTTGTCCTTGAACTAGATATGAGGGTAAGCTGAATTACAGCTTTGAATTCAGTTTTTATATTCAGTTTTTATTTACTCCCACGTCTGTTTGACACCCCTGCAGTTTCAGCTGAAACAATATGGCTGTAATTGTCATACACACGATACGAATACATCTAACCAACACATTAATTTAAAAGAACGCACAAGTGATATTATAAGGCTATTAACTAACACTTTTTTTGCAGCTGCAAATGTTGCTTTTAGCCTGGATTAGTTGTTTAACGTCTTTAACGTCTCCTGCTCATTTCTAAAGTATTTGTGATTGGTCATGTGCTGCAGACACAACCTCTTTATGCGAACACGCTGAAGTAACCCTGGGTTGATTTATCATTTTATTGCTGCCTATACCAAGTTAAGACAACACGCTCAGTGTTGTTGCATTGCCGTGCAGTTCACACTACACGACTCGCTGCCATGTGATTGGGACTCTTGCAGCCGTTGCAGGTTCGTACTACATGACTGACTGGCGACACCACAAGATCTTTCACTAGAAAAAAATAAGTTATATGTCGTTGTCTGGCATCCCTTTGCGCTTGATAGCTGATTTTCAGATTTCTATACACATTCGCAAATCTCAGTATGCACTTGCAGATTATTTCACACATTTACAAATCAAATTATGCACCCAGGGATTGAGATACAGTTACACATACAATGAGCATTGCTACAATGTTGGCCACATGGTGACCGTTCAAATGAGTCTGTATGACAGTCCTGCTAACAAATTACGCCCTGTTTTTAAAGTCACGGCCACCAGGGCTCTGATTGGCTATTGTTGTTGCTGATTTGTCTATGATATGTTGCCTGCAAGAAACTAAGTCGGAGGCAGCGACGTCAGCAAGGCTCTCGAACCATTTCTTCCGATCTGGGACTTTTGTCGGCGAGTTCCAAAATCTGTCTGCAATTGGTACATCAGGCTAAACATTTTGAAGCTTGAACTAGCGAGACTGCGGTCGCTATTGCGACATCCTGGGCATGTTAAACTTGGTAGTACAGCTTTTTTTAAATTGAGCCACCGGCCCTCAAAATATCTGCGCATCCCCCTGCCCAATACTGTAAGTTTACAGTATATATGCACGTACGTATGGATTTGCCCCACACGACTGGATGTGTGTCTCCCCGTGACTCTTTCACCAGCGTCTGCCTGGATGCTTTGTTTTGGCAATGGTTATGGTGCACACTTCTATGGCAAGCACAGTGGTGTTATTTGTTGCTGCGACGCTGATGGCTGTGATGATGGTGGTGGTGACAGTGAGAGCAGAATTGGCTAGCAGAAGCAGCAGGCACCAGATCCCCTCCTGTTTGTTCAGAGAGACACACAGCAAAGCTTCACTGTGTTCAACCCAAGGCTGCAAACCCCCAGTAAAACCAAAACACTGGCACATTATTTTCACGCCATTTTCTAAATTCATGCCCGTCTGCCCGACTGTTTGTCCGTGAGTCTGTCTTGCTGTCAGGCTGTGTCTATTTATTTGTCTCTTTGAGTGTCATTATTCGGAGCTTATGTATTTGAAGGCTTTTGTGAATATACAGTGTCCCTAATTGGCATTTTTGTTGTTATTACAAAAAAATGTGTATGGATAAAGACCACAAGCTCTCTTTGTGCATGTTTTCACATGCACACATGAACGTCGGTGTGTTGACATTTTGTTGACATTTTGCATGCCTTCCTGAATGTGTGTCTGTGTGTTCAGGCTTGTGCGAGCCCACATACGTGAGAGTGGGTGATTTTCAGCTCCGCAAGCCCAGCACCCAACCATCTGTCACAAAGGGGCCACCATGTTCTGAAGCCAATCATCTCCTTCCAACAGCTTCTAGGATCCTCGCTCTGCTTTCCAACGATGGGTCCGGCACGCCAAATACACATTCACACACAAACAAAGACAACGTCTGCCACATGCTCCTATCAGCAGGCACACGCAGACACACGAAAAACAGTCACACAGACGCTTGCCTTGAAATCTGTTAAGGCCTTTTTCCTCATTGGAGGAAATGTGGCTTTCATCACAGTTCCAAATAGTCACTTGTTCGGTGGTTCACAGTCCCTCTGACTGGTTGCTGCTCTCACCTGAATAGCTTTGCGGTAGAGCTAACAGAGAGAAAGTAATCTATATACTGTATTTATCAACATCATCTATCTTTAGACTGTACTTCTGCAGTCATTCCCACCTGCTTCGCGTCTTTATGCTATACCCTTTATAAACTATGCAGCTGCCACCTGTAGACAACCAGGAGAAAGGCATCATTCTTCTCATCTAACTCTGGGTGTTTTATTATCTGTAGCCCTGGCCATCATTTTTATCAGTTAGCATTGTACTCAGCAGAGTCGGTGATGAGCCTTTCAAGTCTATTGCATGCCAGTACAGCTTGAAAGGAAGATTCTTTCTTTGTTGCTCTAGTCTTCCCCCGACCTTAAAGGTGTTCGCCCTTCCCTGGATCAAGAATGCAGGGGGTGTACTCAGCTGCACGGACTGTAGCACCCTTTAATAAAATTCTCTGGTTCTGGGCATAGACTGACTTGCTGAGATCTTGAAATACAGTGAGCTTACAAAAAACTTAACTTCACCTAAAAAAACTCCAGTCTAAGCAAAACTTAATTTTTTTATACTTTACCTATTGTGTTTACCCTAATTGTATGCACTCACACATTTCCTGTATAGTGAGGGGTTATTTGTGACAGGTTTACAACTGTTTTAATGCACATGTTTGTTTCCCTGTTGGGAATGGATACAATTCAAGATCTCAGCAATTGAGAACACCGTAGGTGAGTCTGGTGTGAACTGACACAACGGAACATCGGTGTGTAAAAACACGAAGCCAAATAATAGATCTGCAGCAACATATGTATAGGTTTGAGCAGCTGAAAAAAAAAGAAAAAACTGCTGGAGGAGAGGAAGCACAAACACCTACAACCTGAAATGCAGTGTTGACAATGCCTCGTGTATATACATAGAATATACACCATGGAAAACTCACCCTCCTACCCGTTATTCAAGTTAAATGTTGGATGTTGGAAGTGCCCTTCCAACATCGATAGATCTAACATGGATCAAAGTTTCCCATTAATTAAATAGACAGTTGGTCAGATTGACAGATTTTTTATTTGTGCACTTTTCATAATTTAACCTGTTTAAAAATGTTATACATCGTTTTAAAATGATGTTAAGGTAAAGGAATGTAACTTTGTTAAAAACTTACATGAGGAGTTGTAATGAATAAGGTTAAAAAGGTGCATCATAAATATGGTTATAAAGCTGTCTCGTGAAGAGTTAAAAGGGTACAATGTATTAAATACATTTTGAACAATACAAATTAATAGTTATGATCTCCCGTTTTATGGTGAAAGATTCATTGCAGTCAGAGCAGAGCCGTTCACACCAATAGAGCAGTTTTTTTCCCAGCAATGGCGGATCATGGAGCCTCTCAATAGTTCCCGGAAGTGAGCAGCAGCGCATCAGAGTAGCAGCAGAATGGATCAATGGACCGTCTGTGTTGCACTTATGAAGGGTAAGATGTTGAAATAATCAGATTGCATATCATCCGTACATCTGAATCAAATCAACATGCACATTGAATCATGTTAGAGGATAATATCCAAATACATTCGTTTTAAAAAACGTATTGACTAACTACACAGAATAACTACATAGGCATGTCGGTCTGCTATTTTGTAAATACATACATTTATTGACTATTAATTACCAAAAATCGCAATTCTGTCACTCTGGATAATTTTCTAATTGCGCGCCAAGAACTTCCGGGCAATATCTGAAGTCTACATGAGTCACGTGACGTGCAAACATTTTGGACTTCCGTTGTCGCTGCTCTCTATCGACGGAGTGGCGTTTTATTGTGAAAGTTCCATTGCAGTGAGAGGAAGTAGAGTTAAGTGAGTGGGGGACGCTTGACAGCGGGGTAAAAAAAAAAAAGTTACAAACAAATATGTAGTTGATGTGCTCAGATTATCCACTCGACAGTCTTAATCAGGACGTTGCCTCTACATAGTCTTTGCGGTCAACCGGAGGCGTTTCTACACGAAGTGTCCAACACCTTTGTTCACGTGTTGGTATTAGCTTCATTAGTGTATTAGCTCATTAGCTTACGGTGTTTATTTCATTAGCATTCATTAGCAAAGTGAATGGACTCATAGCCACCGCATAGCTAACACCCAGCTAGCTCTGAAGGCTTTAGCTCATCGTTTTTCGACGTGGACACCGTGAGGATTTGTGAGACTGTGATTGGGCTGTCCAGCAGCCACTCGCCCCGCGGGAGAGACCACGCCCTCTCTGGACATCGGTCCGCCGAGACGGGTGACGTCAACAGCTGCCGGGGCCTCGCCATCTCTGGACACCGGCCTCCCCATGTTCTTCATCCGACGGAGAGACTCTTCAGATGGGACTCACAACTGAACTAAGGTACCACAATTTTGTTTTGAATGCTGTGCTGAGTGAAACGGCCAAACAGTCTTGGAGCCTCTTCACCCACGTGTCGCGTCAGGCCTGCAACAAGGTGCTTTTGTTTTATATATCCCGGTTTGTGCCTGTGTGCGCGCGCGTGTGCGGAAGTGTGTTTGTGTGGCCCCACTGAGATTGTGTGTATTTTTTAATTGGAGGTAATCTGAAGTTTAAGTATGTTGATAACCTGGTTCTGCTAATTGTTATTCACATTTAAGGGGAATTTTATTGTAATGCAAGTGTAAAGAAAGAAAGGTGACATTTCAATGGCACTAACTATTATTTTTCATTATTTAGTTGGACATTTTTAAAAAATAAAGCGGAAGTTATTATTTTAATTCTGATTTGTGACGTTCGGTTATTCATTTGGTTGCAACTGTTAATGTATAGGAGGTTAATATTGGTGGTTGGTGACTGAAATGTAATAATTGATGGAATACAGAAACCCTGGATGTCTAAAGCAGAAGTATTTATTATAAGAGCTCAATATTGAGGAGACTTCCGGTTCGCTACACAGATCAACCGGTTCACAGTGTTCGCTGTCACAAGATAGTCTGCCCATCCCCGGTCTCTGTAGTGTCTTTAGCTTTGAATAATGTTGTCATCTCCCCGCGACTATGACACTTCGAGTGAGACTTCAGCTGCTCAATGATTGTTTTGGCTTGCCATAGATAAGATGACCTTGCTAGTTGTTGCCTGAAAAGACTCCTCTAAAGAGTTTCTCAGGAAAGATAGACGAAATTCCTCAACAGTGACGAGTAATATTTTGTTCTCCTTACAACATTTAGTTGTTTAAATGACTATAGGTTATGGTTTGCCAAGAGATTTAAGAAACCAATAGTAGAGTGTCAGTTCACCGTAGGTAATTAAAGGAACCCAAGATAGTGAATTTATAAAATTAAAACAGGACATCACCTTAAGTACACATCAGTGTAAATTAGGTGAACTGAATTAACGAACTCGGTGCCCTTCCATGATTAAATTAGGGACAAATGGGCTACGATAACAACATAAAAGAAATCAAAAGTCTCTGATATTTTGTCATAGTGGAAAAAATATGTGACGTGTGTTGGAAATAATTAGTGAAAGGTTTCTCGAGTGCTATCATTACTTGGAAATGATTGGCATCCCATGGATATGTGAAAATTGTTTCAGAATCCACTGTCTGCTTCTCAAAAACTATTTCAAAATTTAAATCATGCTATCCAGCCGTTCTTAAAAAAAAAAAAAAGATTCTGATCATTTGGTCAGCAACATGAAAGCAGAAAGACCTCAGGTAATGCTGGGCTCAACATTCTTTCCCTTATAAAGCCTTAAACTTCTAATATCTTCATGATTTTCCCCTCATGTAACCACAGCATCCTATTGAATAATGTATCCCTTTCTCCTCGGAGCATCAGGTTGTTAAGAAAACATGGCCTAGCAGAAAGATGTGTTTATTACACGCTGTGCCTCTGAGGTCCTGAATACCATCACATGACTTCTAGAAGATCAACTCATCTTAATCTAGATGGGGAAGGAACATTAGGTTTTACATTCTGAAAGAATAAAAACCCTGTTTACTTTTCACATTTTATTATGTTGGAGTCTTTCTCTAAAATAGTTTTTTTTCCTCATCAATCCACAATACCCCATAACGACAAGGCGAAAAAAGGAACTGTAGAAAAGAGAAAAGAAAGGGAAAGGGAAAGGGTGACTATCATATTGACAGTTAGTGTTCAGACTCTTTGCTATGAAACTCAGTTCAGGTGTCAACCATTTCTGGTGATCGTCTTTGAGATGTTTCTGCGTCTCCATTGGACTCCAACGGTGGTAAATTCAATTAACTGGACATGATTTGGAGAGGTACCTGTCCTGTGTAAAGCCTCACAGCTGACAATGAATATCAGTGGCATATAGCCTGTTGGGAGCACTGATTTCCTGCTGGCCTGAGCATCGTTTTGGCCTGCTGTGAACAGTCACCTTGATGTAACAAGAGGGAACGAGTTTACGGACCACTTGCATCAGGTGCAACTCTTTCCTCACCCGTGTATGATGGCTACCATGCAGGCACGTGCCAGCTTCATCATCCTACATTGATTAATAACCATTCTTCGTCGATGAGCGGTCAAAAAAATTGAAAAATTAAGAGTTGTTACCGGAATTCATGGGAGAGAGAGAGAGAATAGAATTATATATATACGAATATATAACGTATATTGGGATGCCATTATGACTACATTTGTATTTATTTATTTATTTAGCAGACTGATGGGTCTGCGTGAGATTGCAGTCATATTCCCAGCCTGAACCATTGTTTCACTCTGCTCCTGTATCTGTGGAAAAACTCCCAAGAGCACAGTGGCTGACATACTTCTTAAATGAAAGTAGTTTGGAACATAGAGAACTCTTTTAAGAGCTGTCTACCCGACCAAACTGAGCAATCAGAAGAGAAGGGTCCAAGAGAGGTGACCGAGAACCTGATGGTCAACCTCATGGCAGAGCTCTAGATATTTTGTGTGGAGATGAGAGAAACTCCCACATGAATTGGACTTTGCAAAAAAGCATATTAATGACTCTCAAATGCTGGTGAAATCCAAACCAAGATTGAACAGTTTGGCCTCAATTGTAAGCAAGTGGACACCAACACTCATCACCTGCCCAATATAATCTCAACGATGAAGCACGATGGGACAGGGAGGGTCTGGATGTTGGGCTGAAGGTTCACCTTCCATCAGGCTAATTAACCTAAACACACAGACGAAACAAAACAGGAGTGGCTTGGGGACAACTCCTCAAGTGGCCCAGCCACAATAGAACATCTCTTGAGGTATCTGAAAATGTGAAAGCATCAAATTCCCCACAGTGAATCACTTTAGCTCGCAGATGCAGGGCAGAGGAGGTAAAATGGTAACAGCTCTCCCCCTGGGGAGAGAGGGTCCTGCCAGCAGAGAGAAAGCTGCCGCTCAAGGCGGACGCACCCACATGGTATGTGCAAGGGTCACCCCTCATGTGTACATTTCTTCAAAAGTGGAACTTCCATTCCACTCCCCTCTATCCTTCGTATTTTTCCAAGGAGAGCAGGCACGTTACTCGTTTCACTGTTTCTATTTAAAGGACACTGAAGTTCCGGGACGAAACACATAATAGAGGAGACATGAAACTGGTAATGGATGAAATCAAAATTAGAGTTATAATGTGCTGAAAATGTGCGCATACTAGTGTTTGCACAAAGAACATCCAGCAGAGATCATTCTAGGAGTCATTAAAAATGCTGAGAAAGCCAAATTTAACAAAATTCCCACAATACCTTTTTGAGAAATCGCATCCACAACCCAAAAAGATAATGCCTTTTTTCATATTATTAAAATATATTTTTTGTATCATATTTATCTATATGAATATACCCATGTGTGTGCATCTGTGTGTGTGAAAATGAGTGAGGGTGTTTGAGAGTGGTAGTGATATGTAACTACTGTTGGAAGGATAATCTTGATGTTGTGTAACAAAGTTGTAAATAGCAATGTTGTTTTCTGTGTGTGATGCCATTTCATAACCTGTCAAAATGTAACCTGAGCCCAACCTTACATGTCTGTTTTAAGATCCACTGTTGATTTGTCAGAGTTCTTAAATTGGTAGCTTTACATTTCATGGCAGAAAAATGAGATAGGTGAGTAAAATATTATCATAACTGAAAGTAATGATGAGCAAATATATGGGAACCGCATACAAGTTTTACAAAGCAAGAATTTTCCTTTCTAAACTTGTGTTTATTTTGCAAGTAAAGTCGTCCAAGGCTCAGGCTGTGGCCTTCGCAGCAGAGGGAAAAGTTCTATGTTCATCCTTCACTCTGTTCTTAACAAGCAGAAAATCGGGGTAGGGTGAATTTTCCTTGCATGGTTTATGCCCACTGCTTCGCTTAAAGGACAAAGAAGATGCGACTAAATACGAAACCAATTTGAGTGGTCACAGTGCTCCAATCTGCAGGGCATGAGTGTTCACTGAACAGTCTGATGAGCATCAGCATCCCAAGAGATTGGAAGGTCCAGACACTTTATAATATACAGAGGCATACTAAAGCTAATCCAGTGAACTCTGGTGGAACCCTCTCATCTTATGCAGTGTCACCATGAAAAGTTCCCAAATCACTGTTGTGGAAATGTGCTATTTCTTTTCTTAGTGTTTTCACATTTACATTTGAAGAGGAGAGTTTTCAGAAAGCTAGATCCCCCCCCCCCCCCCCACTCTCCACACAGACGCAGTACAGGTTTTGAATTAGCTTCTCAGTGGAGGCTACTATCTGCTGGAAACACCTGTAGCTTATGTGGGATTTACCACTGACAGGCTACAGCCTATGATCACAACCTGAAGGACAACATCAACACCTCTAGATTTATTCTATCATGCAGGATTTACTCCACACGATTGCAACCATACTTCCCTGGGCCTAGAAGCACATTATCAACACATTAGCCTATACTGTGTGTAGCTGAACAACATACACAAGCACACACTGCCCCCAGCTTAAAGGAAATATATTATGCTCATATTCAGGTTCATAATTTTTATTTGAGTTATTAATTGAAAATGTTTACATGCTCTAATGTTCATTCCTGCAGCTCCTCTTTTCAGCCTTTGTCTGAAACACTTGGTTTTAGCTCCTGTCTCTTTAAGGCCCCTCCCTCCAAATGACGCCCAGACTGTTCTGATTGGCCAGCTGGCCCACTATGTTTTGATTGGTCCAACACTTGTGTAGGAAATTCACTCACTCTTGCTTTGTTGTGGGTGTGCCAGACTAGCTGCTAGACATACTTTATACATTTCCATAACATGGTGACTCTCGATGTTAAGGAAGCATGGGCTGGACTTTTGACAAGTCGGTTCAGGAGCGTGTTTTTTGTCGGGGAGCATAATATTTCTCCTTTAATACCTTTTGTTTCATACCAGTAAAAATGAATTGCTATAGGTGGGCCTTGCCTGTCATTGTGTTGGAATTGTAGGTCATTCGTGTTTACATCTCCCCATTATACAGTATATTCATGTTTTACATATATTTCTGCTTTTCATAAAAGAATGTCCTATGTGATTGCAATCCTAGTGAAAATTTTATTTCACCACTGATTTGCTCCTATGTAATCTTGTAAATATATATGTTTATGAAGGATTTGCACATCAGTGTACGGATGTAAAATAGTTTCCCCTGATTTCACAATTAGTTGTTATTGGTTATAACTCAGAGAGTTCCTGCTTTGTCCGCTCCTTTTACAGCAGGTCATTTAGAATCCAACTGAGTGCACTTCACTGATGGAGAACACTAAAATCTTTGACCCTCCTGATTGCCCTGTGTGTCCACTAACAGTATAATGGGCTAAGAGTGCTGAACTACTCATCTACTGTAAGTACCAGCCATTAAAAGTTAGAGGGACCATATCTAAGTCAATATGATCTATGAGAGACTTAATAGCCACTCAAAATTTAGATTCATTCACAACATGGCTCTTGTGTATACATATATAGTGGTAATTGATTTTTATAAATTGTAGTGGAGCAAAAAAAATGCAGGATTTACTGTAGCTAACATTTTGCTCTGATATTGTATTGATTAATCAATCAAATGTGAGCCGGTCATGTTTTTCCATTAAGGCTAGATGGATCTTACAAGATCAGCAGAATACTGCAAACATTAATGTACGTACTGTAGATGTATAGTGAGACAAACGTAGGCTTGTATGACTTGTTTAATGTATAAACCCAGATATTTTAAATGTAGAAAAAAATTATCATAAAAAACTCTACTTCTGCATTGTCAATACATATCTACTCAGCAACAAGTAAGCAAGTTCCTCCTCCCTAACGCAATCAAATGGACTTGCTGCCTTTTTCGGGAGTCAGCTCTTCTGTCTGCTCTCAGCATGTTCAAATTCCTTAAACACATTTACATGGACAAGACTTCCTCAGCAATCCGCTTGGATAGCAGACCAGCTCAGCTCCTGCCCTCCGAGTTGTGCTGCTATATTGAACCGGTATCTGATTCACTGACCTTCTCGCTGCCTCATGCCTTGCTAATGTAATCTAGTTCCGCTGCTGCTGCTGCTGCTGCTGGCTCATGTCTCTGTGCCTGCCGCTTTCTTTCATTCTCTCTCTCTCTCTCTCTCTCTTTCCTCCTGTTTTTCTTCTCACTCATGTAAGCACAGCCAGATACACGCTGTCACACACTGACACACATGCTGATGTTCAATTGTTGTCAGGTTGTGTGTGTATCCACATTTTTGGTTAGTTGCTTTAACCTTGAACCTCTCACACACACAGCTATTGGTGGCTACCATTGGGACTAGTGGAAACTAGGGTCTGAAATCAAAGGTCTATTAGTTGATGGACAGAATAATGATCAACATTTCAGGCATTATTTGCTATTCCCTAAAAGAAAAAGGGCTGTTTGTTAATGCCCAGACACAGACAAGTTATGATCATGTTGCATTGGAAATTATGCAAATATGCTCTTTTCAACAAAAGCTGCGTTTTTACATTTTATATAATTGTTAAATTAATATATTTTAATATCTGGATTTTGGGCTGTCATCTTGGGCTCTAGGAGACTGATGATAGCAGCTCTCAAATGAGTAATTGCTTAATTGTAAAACAAATAATAGACTAAAGAATTACTAAAGAAAAAACTGTTATCTGCAACTTTAGTCGCATTTAAATACCTGAATTTTAATATTTATACAAAAAGAATACCTGTTCAATACCTTACTGTGTTTATGTATAAAAAAACTGTCATTCATTTAACAAAAAGCAATTTTGATTGGGAAAGTGGAAAATGTTCCACAAACAAGGTTTTCATGATTAATAATAAATAATCCATACACTTGTTTGCATTTGTTGTGATCAACGTGCTAAGGTTTATTTTCTCCTCTGAGTTTCTTACTGAATGAGACATACCATCTGCTTTTATTGAAGTCAGAGACCTTTGTGGTTTTAATGTTGAATCTCTTACAGTCCCGCTCTCGCTCTCTCTCATCCCTGATTCATGGTGCAATCCGGGATAGAAGTATCACCATTTTGCCTCCAGCTATCCAGCAGTCCAATCTATAAATCAGGCTAAGGTACGTAATGGGGCACAAAAAGCAGAAATCCAAACCACACAGGACAAAGAGAATTTACTGTTGCCCAACCACAAAGCGCCGAGCCCAGGCTCTCAGCAGCTCTGGCTGCAGATTCCTGGAGAGCCATGCTGGATATGGACATTGTAGGAACGCGGGAAGAGAGACACTGGGGTCACAATAACAGAAGAATAGATGATGGGGGTTTAAGTACATAAGGAGGAAGTAAAAACGACTGGCAACATACAGTGTATGACATATCATATTTTTTATTCTCAAACATACTAAGTAATTCAAGTGGTCGAAGAGGTCCACAAACAGTCAGACACTCCATCATATGCACAAAATACACAACCATTTGATAGAAAAATATGACATTCCCTCATACAAAAAAGGCACACGTTCAGACACGCACACACCTAAGCAGGTGGATCTTTGCATGCATGGCTGCGCTTCCCTTAGCTGTGACCACGGTTGCTAGGTTACGGGTGATTCCAGCCTTTGGAGGGGTGCTGACATTAGGGAGAGTAAATTGACCACAGGAGGCTTAAATGTGCCGTGACACGGCAGCTGCAACATACAAAAATGTTGTATATGTAACTTTTGGGGACATTGCATAGCCTTACATTTATGTCCTGGGGACCTAACCATAACCACTGACCCCAAAATCAGCTGTTTCTCATTTGGGGACATGGCTTTTGTCCCCTGTTGGACAAGCTGTCCACAGTTAACGATTTGTCTAAAATGTGTCCCAAAAGTTCCCTTTGACAGACGCACACAAACTGGTAGCACTGTATTTCAGCATTAGCTCTTCCCAATGGTGAACACATTTAATGCATACCGTCACCCCTAAGTCTTTATGTCTACACATCTGCTCCTTTCTCTTTCCCTCACACACATTCTGTTATTCTACCTGTTAGCTGACAAATAGTGTCCTCTTTGGGCTAGCAGCCTGATTGTAATAGGAAACACTAGTGAAGAGTCTGTTGGAACAACAGAATTTACTCTACATTTGTGTGGGTGTGTGTGTGTGTGTACGTAAATAAAATATGCAGTACACAACACTGGATTTAAGTATTTTGATGTTGTGCAAAGTGTCTAGGATCATTTAATTCATCTTAATATGAATCTAATCGAAATGGATTAAATGGCATAAAAGCTGCTAAAGGCCTACTCTCCTGCTCTGCACAAACACGTCACTTTGATAATCTCTTTAACATATTCTTGCTCAAACTCTTAAATTTGTTGCAATTACCATGTATTTGACCGTTCTCTCTATGCCTGCATTATCTAGGTTTAAGTCTCTTAAACGAACCTGTAATGTTATCTGATTTAATTGCCAGTACAGATGATTCTACTTTATGAGCAATAACCCATTCACACCGGTGAACCACTATATCAATCCTAATGCATCTATTAAAGTCTGCCTGTGACATTATTATGATTAGTCACTTTGTTCTTTCCAGACCCGCAACAGTACAAAATCTAAATATGAATAGAGAAATATTGACATGATTATCTACTGTCATCGCACATTAATCACCACTTATCTCCATGACTGCGATATTAAATGAATTCATGTGTCCTTTTTGGACGTTCTCACCTTGTTTTTTAGGAACAGATGGTATCGAGCCCTGCTAAATAATTATCCCTAAGAGGATGTCACAGTTGTTTCGTTGATGCAAAAGCCCTAATATACATAAACTGATGTCATTTGGCTTTCATGTCTGGGGATTTGCTGTAACAAATCAATTGAATGTGGACCGTGAGCGTGTTGGCTGTAGCACACCTTTGGTGACTCGTCTAGTGTCGAGGAGAGGCATCATATAGTTTCATTTACTTGCTTTAACTACAACCATTTTACATTCAAAAGCTGGACTACTACTATCTAAAAATCCCATAATGCCCTTTCTCCTGCCGCAGGATAGCTGGACTAACAACCCCACCAAGTGGTCAGGTGTGTCACATCCATCTGCTCATGCATAATTTACTCTTCAAATAAATCAGAGTTAGAAATGTTAGTGATTAATATTGTGAATAACACCAGGAAACTGGACAAAGCATTATGTTATATGGACAATAGCAGGCACAGATGGATAGCGAACAAAAGAAGGTTTTGGACATTTAGGCTTACATTTTGTTCTCAGTCATATCATCTCATCTCTATAGTTAACTCTTACTAATGTCAAAAAATAATGATAATGATAAATAATTAAAAATGTATGCTGTACAGATGGAGTTAAAAACAAACTTTATTCCCGGTAGATCTCTTACAAAGTTTGTGAACTCGCCAAAAAGTATGATAATGACAATAAGTGTAATAGAACACCATATTTCCATTCCCTTGGGATAGAAGGAACATTTTCACCAGCATCACATTCCGATTTTAATCTCTCACATCTTCTCCCATAAAGAGTACTGGAGTTTGATGTGTTCCCATGAATTATTCATTCGAATGGATATTGTTCACTTATATTTTGTGATTTACTTTAGATGCTCATGTTGCAATGGATCTACACTCCCAGCAGACTGAAAGCACTGCCTTGTATACAGGTGATTTACTATACCAGCACAAAACTGAGGGACCTGTCGTAGCCATTATGAAGGCAAAGGGAAGGTAAATTATTGGTTGTAATGCACCACTGAATGTTGAATGGCATTATGCCCTCATGTGGGACAAATGTTCTGATTCATAAACATTGTGAATTGGTGACATGTCGTCACAATATCCAGAAATTGTATTGGGTTCTTTAAACGTGATTACAATGTCAAACTTTTCTAGTCTTAGAATTACTTCTGTTCATCTGGGACGTGTCAGTGGTAAATCTTAGGTCTTTGACAAAAAAAAATAATTTGGGAAAAGAATGTTGCTGACCATCGGCACAGAGAGTTTTCCATACCAAACCAGAGGCATCTTCAAGACTCCCTCAAGCACCTTAACAAATGACTGGGACACAGATGTTATTAAAAATTCAATTTCAGTTCCATAAAGTGGAAAAAAGAACAGTCAAAAACAAAGTAGCAGAAACACCTTTTACTGACTTTTAGTCCCTTGTGTTAATAATGTTCCAAAAATGCTGAAGCCTTCATTTTACAGAAATGCAAATAATAGCATCTTTTCATTGGACCCTTGCTGCCTGGCAAAACATCCACACTTGAGGTTTTTAATGTAGGTGTTTTGTTGTTGAAAAACCCAAATCGAGACAATTCTGACATAATCAGCAGTTATTTTTGTAGACATGGGAAAATGTTGCCAAAGTATTCACAGGCTGAGGAGCAAGTAAAGTGATTTTACGAATTTTAACACTTGTACAGTAAAGAGTATCTGTATTCTGCTTTGGGAGTGAGCGGTGCCACTGCACAGAACTGCATATTGGTAGGAAGCTCATACTTGACTCAGTAAAGAATGAAAACATGTAAGTGTTTATTAATGCAAAACTATATAGGCTTTAAAGTGCCCATATTTTTTCCATTTAGTGATTCATAATTTTTGATTATGGGGTCTTTGATAAGGTTTTGAGAATAAGATTACAGAACTTTTGGTACCAGCCCCCAAGTAATAATTTCCAGAAAATGTGTAAGTGGGTACAGCAGGAAAATCTTCAAAAAATTCACAGCGAGTGAGTAGATAATTGTAAACTAAAACACTGCTTTGCGCAGTGGAATTGTCATCATGTCCTGAATTAAGCGTGATCTGGCAAGATGCTAAAGACTAGGTGCGTTTGGCTTTAAGATGCTCTGCACAGCATTGACTTAATGTGATGCATGCTGGACTTAACACAATGTATGCTGGTTAGAAATGCTGTCCAACCTTCTCCGGCACTGCACAATGTCACCGTGTCACATGACATTATAATATGGCTGGAGCAAGACAGCGGTAGTAAGATGGAAACATGACATCCAAAAGGTGTTTTGGTTGAATATAGAATAGAAATTCTACACATTTATGCAGCTGTGGTTTGAGCAAGAGATGAACCCAAGACACTGAATCTCCCTCTTTTTCGGAGCTAAGACAAGCTTGTGTTAGGTTATTCTGCTTTACAAGATAATACCACTGCTACATTTCTTGAAGCACGTATGGCCAGACACAAACCACAAGCATGACATGATCATGTTTTGATTAACAATGTAAGTCACATGTCCCTGTAATATCAGGGAAATCCCAGTATGCAGGCTGCTGAGAGACGTTACAGTTGACTGACACATCCCCTGTGAACCAGGGAGTTGAGTCCACATCCTCTGGCACGTTCTCGTCTGCTGGTTCCTCCATCTGAATGAGACCAGCATCGTCATGACCTTATCACGGGCAGAGAGGAGAAACAGTTTGTGTTTGTATTTTGACCATATGGCCCTATTAGTAGTGTAATGACCTCACAGTCCCTCCAGGACACACACTAATTTCTGAATTTCTGCGTGTGGGAGTGTGTGTGTGTGTGTGTGTGAGTGTGTATGTGTTTAATGACCTTAGGACCCTCCATCACACTTAATACTGCCCCCATTGGCCACTTACACAGATGAAGCCTCTCCGTGTGCCATTTGTACTGCATGCACTTCTCAAACTGTGAAGCTCTCACCACATGCGACACACACAGTCATTTTTTGCCCCATGACTTCAAAGGGCATTACACTGACTTACATTTATTTCCCTGAAACTTACATAAACTTGTCTTTAAAATAATATCTAAGGATTTATGTTATGGGAATGTAAGGAAGACAAGTCCTCTTAATGTAACCATGTAAAAAGATTTCGGTCTGCACACACACGCACCGTCGAACTTGTTGGCCATCTATATTCGTTGATAATCTTCTTCCCTGCCGATTCAACATGAACACCACAGAACTATCCAATTATCACCACGGATTTCACAAAATTAAAGTTGCAACAGACGATTTTTTTTCTTTAACTAACTGTATCATTATGAAGTAAATTATGATTGCACAATGTAATGGTCATAGAAGAATGACACTATCAGCATGTATTGCCTACACGCCTCTCTCTCACTATGCAATTCTGTCTGCCACCGGGAATAAAATCTGGTTGCCGATGAACAACCAGAACAGGAAAAGGGCAGTGCTTTTGTTTTCCTCAGTACATTCTCCAAATAGAGGAAATGCTGGATGGCAGAGCAACTGGAGTAACTGTGGAAACTACACAGCAAATGAAAAAGAGCCACACTGTTGGAGGAGACAAAGGAGGGAGAGATAGAAGTGAAATAAGAGTGAGCCTCAGATGAGTGCATCAGTTTGATTGTGAGAGCTCCTGGACATAAGAGGGTTTAAAAAACATCCAGTAGAACATTATTTCTACAAGGTCAGTGAGTAACAAAACCTGCTGCTTTCTCTGAATGATTTCTTCTGCTTCTCTCCACCGCGACCCTAACCCCTGCTGTAGACACACAACAAATAAATTGCCAAATATTTAAGATGTTTGAAATGTCTGATAACAGGTTGGTTATGAAACATGACTGACAAGTTTGCACATCACATTATATTTATTCGTTTTTTTTATGGTAAAACTGCTAAATGGATGGAGATATTTGGTTTACATTGTACATCTCGTTTCTATTTTTTTATTTTATTATACTTGCTTGTGTTTATATCACTTTTTTACTTATTTATTACTTTTTTACTGCTGTTACTCTTGTATTATTTTATTATACCCCATTTAGCTGATTACAAATTTCTTATTTTAAGATATTTATAATATATAATAATCTCAGATTATTTTATCTTTCATGTAATAAACTACATAAATCATCAGTATTAGATTACAACACATTTTTGAGCAAATGTGATGAAGACATTTTACGAAAGGAAGTGTGACAGTGGCACCAACTATTATTTCAGGTAGCAATTCATGTTTGCTTACTTGATTCATATAATTTTGTCCATTTTTCATTCAGTGAAATTCAACATTAAATCGGAATTCAGTGCTTTGGAGGTAAAAAGCTGACCAGCTGGTTGGTGGTTTTGATCCTCATTTCCTCTTTCATACTCCATCTTTCTGTCTCTCTCCATCAAACCCTTCTGGGTACCAATTAGGGCTCAAAGCTGCTGCAGAGTGTGTGCATAGGTGTGTGTTTCAGTGTGTGTCTCGCTGCATGTGTGATAACGCAAGCTCAGACAACAAGCTATAGGCTACCTGTCAACCGGCACTTCAATGCTCGCCATCTGCTCACACTGCAAAATGCTCTTTATTTACCCACCTCACAAAAAGAAAAAAAGAAATACACTCCACAAGAAAACAGAACAAAAAGAGCATGGTGCTGATTATTATTTTTTTTATAATTGCCTGGTGATATTCTCAGTGAGGTTGAGAAGAATCTTTAGTTAGACCGTAATCGCCGTCGCTGTGTGTGTGAGTTATAGAGGATAGCAGAGTCTTCATGTACTTAATGAGTGTGTTTGAATGGTAATGTTAAAGTACAGTCCATGCTGTCTTGTCTGTTTTGCTGCTCCCTCAAGCACATGAGGAAGTTTTTCTTTGCCACTGTCACCAATTGCAAGTTCATGGTGGGACTAATATGGTAAAAATTACACTCTATCCTCTATATGAAAAGTGGCCTGAAATAACTTCGGTTAACTTTCTTTTATATTGGCTTCAGAGATCTTCTCATATCCTTGTGCTTATCAATAAACTGTTATTTGGCAACAGTACACATTAATCTACCCTGACACTTTGAGATGTGGGCAAATGTGCAAGGGTTAGCTCAAGAGCTAATGTGCACCTTTAGTCCCCAAAAAAAGCCTTGTTGTAATCAATAATCAATTGTCCTGCGAAGGAAATTTTGATCTTCTGTCAATGTGAGGTTTTTAATTAGAAATTGATCGACAAATTCATCCTGCCTGGAGTATTATTTTTGGAAGGTCAAGTGCATTTTTCCTTTTTGTGTATCAGCTGAATTCAGAATAGTTTAGGATGTTAAAACATGTACAAAGAGAAAAGTAACAAAATATGCACTATGCAAACTGAAGTTATATTTATTTGACTCTTCCACCTCACACATACACACATTTTCTACCTCTCTTACTCTCTTTTTGTGTAATGTCATGCAGACATACATTGCCGCGAGCCTTCAGGCTCTCATGGGGATCCAATTCAGCTTATATTTATAGAGGGGGCGATCTGTTCAAACATATGTTCCCCTTAACAAAGTCATCAATGTCAAAGCCTGCTCTCTGGGGCTCCACTAATGCTGCATTTAGCTTCGCATGCATAACATTAAAGTCAGCTGGACAGAAAGTCTTGGAGTTGGAGTGAAAGCTAATAAGCTACCTGGTTGACCTTCCCTAGGTCATAATCATTACAGGTATAGGGGGAGGTATGCTTTCGAGGACATGTATTTGTGTTGATGTGGTTAACTAGGACAGAGACTGAAACAACGATAGTCTGGAAAATATATGATTCATGAAGTTTATGTTGATGTGCTGCGTAAATGTTTTGTAGATGTTTAATTGTTAAACTTCAGTTCGTCCTTTTACTGAAATTTAAACAAGGTAAATAAACTGTTAGGTCAGGTTTGGGTATGGACAATCCTGCACAACGAGCGATGAGAACAGAGCAATGTCAGTTTTGGGTCGTATATAACAATATGGTTTTCAAGGACGGGCCATCATGAAATGTTAGAGTAAAATATATATATGATTTATACCTTATACATTATAGCTGGTTTATGGCAAAACCCTGAAATTACCTGAAGGGAGGGGAAACTTACTGCACCTTGAGAAGAAGAGCCTTGACACCAAGGCTCTGCTTAAGGCTGAGGAGTTGGAAAAACTCTTAATCCTCTTGGAGAAAAAAAAATGGAAAACTCAAGTTCAACAAAGTTTGGAAATTTCCCAGATGGCTCAACAGAAGGGGTATGTTGCTGAAAAGAGCAGGATCGAGGCTGCCCTGAGCCATACTGAGCAGTAAATGAGCAGATCTTCCAAAGTAGTACAAGGAGAAACCCCATTCTCCTCAGGACCACAGACACAAAGGGTATTGTTGCGGCCTGGAAACACCGTGTGCAGGTCAAACCCGGCTGAGCCTGCAGACTGAAGAGTCACTGGATAACCTACAGATATCAGAAAACTGTTACCAATGAAAAAGTGAAAGACTATAGCTGCACAAAACAGAAAAGTCCAGATTAGAATTGGAAATAAGACACTTCACAGTTGCAGACAAAACAGAGGTAGACAGATGGAGACAGACATCCAGACTAATTAAAAAGGTAAACGGTTACTTTCTTGAGTTTGTAAAACCTCTGAATGCTTTTCCTTATGGAGCAATCAAAGGTGTCTTCTTTATTTGAGATATTTTTATTAGATGACACCGGGGGAGCCACACGTGCTGAGCAGAATCATCACAGCCCTGTCACAGCCCTGTCACAGCCCTGACAAGGAGGCAGGATAAGGAAAAAAGAATTAGGAAAAAATGTAAAAGAGCATGATGGTGTCCGAGTCCAACTGTGATTTCATTTCCTGGATGTCTCATACCAGAGAAACGGAGTGTGTAACCACCTGCCCCATCTGTAATCCACACATCAAAAATTATAGAATTCTTTCAAAACCTTTCACAGGTCGCCCGGACAACAAATATTCTCACATTTCCTGCCATAACATGAAATAACAAAATGATACTTAAAGGGCATTAAATACTTTCAAATGGCTAATTGTAAGTGGCACTACAGGCTTCATTGGACTATATTTATCATGTTTATTGTTGCACTAACTTTCAAGTGCATCAGCCATATGGTTTGATTTTAAATAGTCATAGTCATCTAAAAATGCAGACACTTTATGAAGTCCTATTTATTATATAGATTTTTGATAACAGATGTTTTCTCAGGTGAAGATTTTAGGTGGACAGTTTTAACACACACACCTTGTTCCCTGCTAATGGCACTTTGACTCCCTCTGGTCTCTTTTAGTTCAAGCACTTAAGTGAAATTATTCATATATCCCCATAGAAGGACTGCTCTATTGAATGCTTTCACTCTGTCTAACCGATGCTTCAGTCTCCCCCCATTAATATGGCTTCCCTCGCTATTGTATGAAAAAGTTTGAAATAAACGATTCCTGTACTCTTTGCAGTCAGCACCTGCTGCTTCTACTGCCGAGCACGGCTATAAAGAGGACACAGGCGGCGACTGCTCTTTGTGAGTAACCAGCCACTAAAAGAGAAAGAAAAAAGATTTAGAGAATACTTTTTGCCAGTGGAATTTCTTTTACATCCTCCTTTATCTTTCTCCGAGGCCACACAGAGAGACATAACATGAAAACTCACAACTTTGACAGCTCTGTATATCAACATGACATCTACAGCCCACAGGCCTTGCTCAAACTTATGGAACAGCATCCCAACACTTGATGAGCAGATTCTCTCCAAGGACTCTCGCTCAGGCTCATACTCTTTATTCTGAGCCTCAGCTCAGCTACACAGGCAAGATCACGCTGAGCAGTGGGGGCGACTTTCTGCCTCACGTGCCCCATGGCAGCGCTATGCATTATGTACGCATCTCTCTGTGGATAATGGGCTCCAAAAATGCCCCCTGCCTGACCTTGTTATTGGAAACCCTCTCAAAATGAATAATGACAGACATCAGGGTGCCAAATGTCCCATGCAGGACATTGTAGGCATTTTTCTGTTAACAGGAGGGGAACAACATCTGTTTGGCAGCTGAAAGCAACGCTGATTCATCAGTCTCTTACACACCTCGTCTTAAAGTCGCAGTTAGCTCATCTCAGAAATGCAGAGAGGAGTGAGTTGAATTCAATGTCGATCAAACGCCATAAACACCGGCGCAAATGGATAATCCAATCATAAATAATCATAGCAAAGATGTGATGCAAAATGACAGAGGATAAAATTGTGTTGCTATCATGCTGCTCGACTAACGACTGTACCTTTAATCATGATTTGGCTCTGGAGCAGGGCGCTGGTCAATGACTTCTCTGAAGGACGCTCAGCTGGATGCAAATTCCCCACGAGGAGAGAAAAATTGCAGACATTTCATTTCGATGCATCGACATCCAAACTTAAAACTTGCTTAAAGTTTGCAGTGACGCTGAGAATAGAGTAGGGGCATGTGCATGTGTGACCCTTATTAACAGTGCTTAAATGGCCTCATTGCCAGTTTCTTTGTGTTGTCTTGAAGGGGCCTTGAGGATTAATATCAGCCTCCTGCCTCTTTTGCTCCCTTCATTTTGTTTACCCTGCCGCCTGACAGGTCAGGTCATATCACGTGTTAGAGGGAGAGGGGGGATAAGTCTACTGTACAGTCTGCATGTTAACAGACTCCGTGCCCTGACACCTCCTCAGTGAAAGTCGTTTCACAAGCCTTATTTTGAATGAAAGTGTTTAATAGAAGTCAAAAGTGTGAGAGGATTTCATTTCGTATTCCTGAATAAATCTGCGGGGGAAGGATTGTGAACGCAGGAACTGACATTTGAATGGAGAGGAGGAAATGTATGCCGCGAGGAAGGTTGACAGTAGGGAGCGAGTCGTGGGGGAAGGATACAGTATGAAGGTGCAAATAAGCAGGTCATTTTGAGAAGCTTTCTCTGTTTCAAAAGAACAGTCTCCTCCATCTGACAGGTAATGATACTGCTTAAACTTAGTTTCCCTTCCCACTTTTTCTTGTGTCTAACGAGAGCTCAGGACAATGGAAACTTTGATTTTGCTTTTGCTTTTGTAGATACTAAATGAGGGACTGACAGGGAACTTTTCAAGTTATCCAAGTATCAAACTTATTCACATAGGTGTGCAGTTTTACTGGTTACATTTAGGCCCTATGGGGTTTTCAAACAAACACTACAGCAAGTACAACACTTCTGCATTCTTACGCTTGGTTTATTTTCGGTGAAGCTGTCCTGTACAGATTATGTGACCTTTATAAACCAAGCAGAACATATAATCACCCTCTGTTGAAATGTCTCTCATTCTGTGCCCTGTGGGGTTCTTTTGTACACAAATAATGTTTACATTCAGTTTTGGGTTTTTTACCTAAACAAATTGTGTGTATCTTTGAAGGGTTACAAAAACATGGAGTGCATTTTTCTTTGCATTACATCCATTTTTTGTCTTCACTGACAGTTTAATTGCAAAAAATTGATACCAGGATGTAAATAGCACCATTACACTACTAAAATCACATGCAAACTATCCACCTGCTCAGTAAATAGCTGACACTGTAAGGACAACTTGTGTCCAACTTGAGCTTTCAAACAGGTGCAAAAACTTTAGTTATGAATTAAATGTGGATTGCACTGATACTGGAGGGGACCTATATGTTCTTCCGTCGACGAACAAACAACAAGGCACCTGAGGACGACCATGGACCCATGCAAAAAGAGAGATCTGATCTATTTTTCTCCTTCAGTGAAGAGTCCTTGCAGGAGCTACGTCCTACTCGGATCCCCGAGGTGATAAAAGATCAAAAGCAGTGTATGTACAAAAAGGATGAATTATAGATCATCTCTGTGCACCTCTGTTATTTACATTGAACACTGACTGCACCACCAGTATATACCCAACCAGTTTCTTGATGATTCCCTGTGTCTCTTGTGGCGGACAGTGATGTCCCAGACCTCGTCCTGATTGTCGGCTGTTTCCAGTGACAATTCACAATCTAGATATCAAACAAGTCTCTTTGTTCAAATACCTGGGTGTTATGATATGTGCCACCCAATGGGGGATTCCTCATATAGAATATATTTTAAGAAAATAGAGATGCACATTTGTTTTCTTCGTAGTCTTAGATGTTTTCTTCTGTTTTTAGAAAAATTGATATTCACAGCATCGAGCTGTATTGCAGTACGGCCCCGTTCAGTAGCTTGTTTGTGAAACTTAAAACTAAACTATGTAATTAACTGCGAATCAGTTCAAGGATGACTGGCCGACCTCTGTAACACTCTTTTCAAGCAGCTCACAACAAGAGCATGCTCAGACTTGCTAACGGAATCTCGTGTGTCTTAAATTACCAACATCTGCTTCCCAACAGGTGATTTACAGTCCCGTGGTCACAGGCTGAATTTTACATCAGTCTATACTGTTGCTCAACCAAAATTGATGGGTTGCTAATTGAGATCTGAATCCAGAGAATGTGATGTGTCATGTATGACCAGGGTTAATATCATGTGCAAATGTATATTAAATCTGTGTGTAGACAAAACTGTTAAAGGATGTCAAATGAATTTCAGTGTTGGCTGACAAAGTAGTATTGTATCACGGACTTGGCACATGAAGATCACAATAGTCAATTAAGTCTTGATAACTTGCTGAAGTGAAAACTTCGAAACCGTGTCTGCTGCAATTGAATGTTGTTGGACAGTTAATGTATATTAGATGTTTGAAAAAAAGAAAAAGAGAGGACAGATGAGGATGGCTTGTAGGCTTACATGACCTTATATGACAGAATACAGGTATATGGTTCTTGCTGCTCAAGGTTATTATGGCTATCAACTGCAATGAGGTCATTTATAACAACATAACATTGAAATATATTTACAAGATGTCATTTACTGGAACTCGCACGAAAAGTAAAAAGAAACAATCAATGAAATTTGGTCGAGACCTTCTTAAAGTGCCTACTAGTCTGTATCCCACCTGACCTTAATCACTGAGCTACAGTGCCAAGTTACGTGGCCTAAAAACTCTGCTTCTTTATGCTCAAACTGCAGAGATGTAGCTCAACTAATGAATCTCTAGAGGGAGCTTTACTTTTGAGAAATATTTCTATGAAAGTCTACTGCTTCCCCCTCTTGCTCGTTTAGTCCCAGCAAAGCCCTTTGATGATAGATGTGGAGGAGATGATCAGCACCAAATTGAATAATCTTATATAAGCACACTGTCTATGTCCTTGTCTCTTTTTGTTTCCATCTCTTTCAATCAGTAAGTCATGACGCTCCATGTCTCTTCGTTGTCTCCTTCTACCTCTGTTTCCGTCTGCCTCCCCCCTCTGGCCCAGATGCCTCCGTCCAGGAACAGGCTGTTTACGAGCATCCCCACTGGAGGGCCACTGATAAATGTCACTGTCTGCAGCGAAATTAAACTTTTTGTGAGAGTCCTTGGTTATGGCTCAGGGAGAACAGTGAGCTAGCAATATCCTCTGCTTCTCTTCTTTTGTTGTCCTTTCAATTATTATTATTTTTTTTAATGAAGACCTGGTTTCACAGAACATTAGCGTCCACCAGTGCTGGCTTGCATATTTCTTCATCCTCCTCCTGAGTTTTGCCATGTTCAAGGAGAGAGCAAGGAGGAGACCAGCTGAGGAGCGACTGCGAGCCAACTGCTTCCTACTACTGAACAAAACTCGTTAATGACGCTGTTAGTTATTTCAGATTCGTGCTTTTCACTCCCATTCATCCCAGAAATGGCTTTTGTTGAGTAGTCTCTCACCCACGCCCTTTCACTTAACGCATTTGCATCACAAAGAATAAAACACATTTTCATAGGTCGTCCCTTTTCAATTTTCTACAGATCTGAGTTTTAGACTAATGGTCCGGGGATGTTCACTTGCTCCGAGCTGCAGATGCATCCCAGCACCCGTCGCAGCCATTTAATGGCTCAGTCTCTGTCTTGCTTTTATGGCCGCGAATCTTAGAGGCCTTTTTTCCAGAATTACTGCACATTGAGGTGTGGCAGAGAGGCAGGATGAGAGCTAGTGGGCGTTTTAGGGGACAGGTGTTTTATGTTCTGTGCGTGCATTTGCTCGCGCCCACGTTCGCCAAGGAGTGTGTATGTGAATCTGCCTGTTTGTGTGCGTCCTGCGTGGTCTGTTGAAGGCCTGACAGAGGTAATCACTCAGTGAGATGGAGGGATGAAGCAGCTTTAAATGCACACTCTGTTTTAGGCTTCACTGCATAACCAAATAACGCTCTGTGTGTCGCAGAGGCTAATAAGGCGTATTCCTTTTCAGAGCAGCTCAAGGGGAAAATAGCCTTCCTGCTTAAAAAAAAAAACACTTTTACGAGATATGGACTTTCTTTTTTTTTTTCTTCTTCTAAGCTGACAAATAAATTGCATGCAATTTTAGTGGTTTTTCTTCCTTTGCGTGTGGTTCGGAGAGGAAATGACACATTTCACTGCCCCTGCAATGTCTTCATATGGGTATTTATCAGCCCCAGTGACTCCTGGCTGTGTTAATAATCCCACAGCACTGGTGTAATGGATTCAGCCAAACCCCTGCTTTATCCCAGGTATCCTCCCTTTCTGCCACTAAATCCACAGATTATTACAGAAAATACTTTTTCTCTCTTATACTTGTTCTGTCAAATTAGCTCTTTTAGCATCCCAGCCCTTAGGAGGAATTACAGGACTTATTTGGTTTTTGCTGAATGCATAATCGCCGGTTCACTGTGGGGTTTAAGACGGGTTTTTTTTTTAAGAAATGAAGCTCAATCTATTTCCCTTCCTTTTCTTTCTCTCCGAGCTCTGTCTCACATTTTCATAGAAATATGTAATGACTAAAGGCTGAGATGAGATGCTGTAAACTTGTTCAACTTCTTATGGCTAAAAATGGGTTTCTTTTTTTTTTTCAAATGAAGTTTCACATACATACAATACACAACAAGGATGACACGTCTTTATTGTTTTATTGATTTATTTTGGCCTGTTTTTTACAGTAATTTATTTAGCGTGGAACCTTTCTGATGAATGTATTATATTCTATAGTTGACTTCAGAACATTTAATGACTCAAAGACCCTTAAAAAGTGCTGCCAAAAATTCATTGGACTCAAATAGATCTTGACATAGAATTCACGAAAGTTAAGAGTATCTTCCTTTTTACAAAATGAAATTGTTTGTGATTAGTTATATAAACCTACGTAATAATTTTCATCATCAATGTTTACAGTATTGTTTTACTTATGATCCTATTTTTTCCCCCGTTTATATTGTTATTCCTTTACTGGTCTAACCTGTCTCACTGTCTTGTTCTATTATACTTACATTTATTTTCTGTACAACACTCAACTCTTCCAAACTTTCATATTGATACTTGTACTTACTTTTTATTGAATTATCATGGTTCTCTTGATACTGTAAATGGCGCAATCTGTCTATCAGGTCCCTCCATATATCTTTCCACTCGCTTTCACATAAACTTGCTCGTTCTTTTTCGGTCCCTTTCCATCTTTTCCTCTCCCTATCTATCCATCAATGCATTCATTTATCTCCGTATAGCACTTTCTGATGACTAGCATCCAGCACAATGCCTTGCTCAGGCAGGCGAGGTCTATGGATGCGTGATGGAGTGCTCTGCTCAGCAACCTGGCAGCAACGTGAACAAATTGATTTTCTGACAGATTAAAAAAAGATTAAACCAACCATAAAAACAAGCAGGAAAGTGCTTAATGGACCATATGTGCACAATAAGCTTTCATATGTATTCTTTTGCCGTTTCTCCGCGGGCCATTCATCTTCCTTATACTGACAGCTCTCAGGCCATGCTAACGTGACTGTCATGACGCCTGGACTATGTCCTTCATGATATTTTTTTAGAAATGAAGAAAGAAAAAAAGTGCATATTCTCTAAAACAAACAGTACACAAAGCTGCAGGAGAATGCATAGACCGGTTGTGACCGGTTATCATCATGCACCAGTTTCGGATGATTCAATCAGTATGTCAACAACATACCTTAACACAGCTGGTCCTGTAAAGCACAACCAAGCTGCTATGCCAGTTCTTTCATAAGAAAAAATTATCTTCTTATTCACAATATACAGGCTAGAGGGTTTCAGTAAATTTACAAACAGTTCTTTAACAATGTCACTTCAAACGAAACTGACCAAATGAACTGAATCACCATCGTCACTGACCAAATCGGTGAAGCTCCACTCACTGGAAACGAGAGGCACCATTGTGACGTCATCGCTAAAAGCTTATTAAAAGACTGTTTAATGAACATTAACAATAAATGGCTGCTGAGCTATTAACCCCAATTCGCGCTTCACAGTTCTTGTTTTGTGCTGAGCAAAACAAGTTTGAACATTCTGTACTACTGGATAGAAAAACAGTGTGCATTCACTTACCGTCATACTAACTGCATCTGAACAAGATGATTTGAATTTGAGCAATTTGTAATCTACACCCTAATGTTGAGCAATTTTGTCTCCACCCACACACACACACAAACACACAGTAGCTTCACATATTAACTGATTTTTATTCAATAGCTCTGATTGCATGGCAAAATACAGCAGGTCAGAAGACCTACATTGAAAGCGTTAGCGTAAGTCTTGCAAGTGTGCTCAGGCTGCATAAACAAAGGTTTACTACCGGATAAAAGGACATGTGAGGTTATTTTAGGATGTGAAAAGTAAAACTGCAAAATTCGAACTGTCCAAAATCCACTGAAATTCCTTTGATGGAGTTTAACAAAGTAGTGAAGTGGTGTTGGGGTTCAGTTCCTGTCAGCAAATATGAGCTAACGTTAACATTTGGCTCTGGCTCGGACTATGACCTGTGTCTGAAAATGTAATTAGCCAGTAATTAGCCAGGCCCTGAGACATCATCCTTCATGATTGAGTTCACATGGAGTTTTTAGAAGTCAGAGGGATTCTGGAGTTCAGCTTGCATATGTTCACATTTGGGGTTGGAAGAAATATAAAAGACTAACGTATCCCTTTCAAACAAATGGCTTCAAATTCCCCAGTTTCCTTGGCACAAGAGAGCACATGGATTATGGCATTGAATTTATTTTTATATTCAACAATCTCTTGATGGACATAACGGACACAAATATCAGCAGGAAGTGTTAAACCTCGCAGTTTATGCACCATTGTATGTGGCTGTTTTATGTCTAGATTAACTCCGGAAACATACTGGATAAACAGCTCTCTTGTCTCTTGGCCATTTTCTGTAATTGGACCATCAAACATCAGCACTGCAACAACGCAGCAGTCACACGAAGCACTCTTCCTTTGACAAAGTATGCTGAGCAGCACACTGTGTGACTGTTGGCCTCGAAGCTGAGGCTTATGAGCACTTTGGGAGACGCTGTCTCCTCCCATGTTGTGTATTAAGAGTCTTGCGCAAAGACAAAGGAGATGAAGATCCCTAGTTGGGGAAAATAGGCGTTTCTGTCAAATTGCAGCTCCTTCTAGGCAGAAAACAAAACCTCAACACCATATATCTGTGGTGATGCACCTCTGCTGTTCCATACTAACACTTCAGCATATAGCATGTTGAGTCATAGCAACTAGCATCTCAAAAGATGAGAAATTAAACATATATCAGCTCTACAGCTAAGCAGCAATAAAGTCTTGAACTGAATCATCATCATATTGACAAAGATAAGCTGGACGATTTCTCACTGCACCATCTGAAAAGGCTGTCACACATAGTGTCTGTATATCATTATTATATTATGAGGGGAAAGTGTGACAGCAACTAGTGGAGAAGTGAGTTATGACAAGAACTGGGAATTTTGCAAAAGACACCTTAGCTGTTTTCAGACATAAACAAGCAGAGTTCACGCTCACATATGACGAGCGCAGCAGGGGATTGCCAGTCAGATGCGTTCACAACAGCAGGAACATTTCCGTAACATTCTGTGGCGTCTGAGTAGAGCATGCAGGAGGCAGGACAAGGCGATAATTACACTGCAGGAAGTTATTTTTTTATTAACAGCCATCAACACGCCCACTCGCTCGCCGTCAATAGTCCACAGATTGTCCTGCTGTAATCTTACAGGGGCTTAATCATTTTACCAGGGGGTTTGCAAGAGAAGTTCCAGACAATGCACAGAGCAACATTTGCAGACATTTGCCCCAAGCCCTTTTGCACCTGTAACTGTAAAATGGGAGGGATCCTTTTGTTCTCCTTTTCAAAACAGCACAGCTTCTAAATGTATTTCGTCCACCCAGCCACCACTGGGCCGTTCCGTTTTAATCATTTCATTTTATTTTACCATGGTCCACAAAGAATGAGATGTGTATTCACCAACTCAGATCCTACCACCTCGGCCTGGAGTAGCACTGCTGACTGGACAGGAGGCAAAAATGATTAGAAGTTTTTAAGGATAGAGACTTGGCCTGTAGCCACAGGATGATCTCTCAGCCAGTATTCCTCATTGAAATTTTTGGCTTTTCTCTGTCTTTTGCTTTTCTACCACATCGCCTCCCACCCCTGTACCGTCTCTCCATCCTTCTTTCTTCACTCTCTGGGACCTTCTTCCTGACACAAGCCCCGGCAGCTGCAGCCGGCGGAGCAGCCCGGCCCGCTTCTCGATTCAGTTGCATCTCCACAGATGCCTCCCTGGGACGCTGCAATCGGCTATTACATAAAAGCTAAGTGACTTACAGGCAAATCCTCTCTACCCCAAAAACTGCCAGAGCATAGTGCCAAACTACAGAGAGAGAGAGATGGTGTATTTTTGGGCACTGAGAATTGCTGAATGTCGGCATTTAATCCCTCCCCAGTCCCCCTTTTTTTTCCTTTTGCTTCTTTCTTTCTCTTTCACTCTCCAGTCCCCCCCATACACCCCCCAACTACAAACAGTAACTCCAAGGAACACACACACATACTCACAGAGACACACAGGAGCTGGTATCCTTGTGCAGCACAAACACGCATCCTCATTCCTTGTTGTCTTTTCGCACTGCTGGAAAAAGCAGCTTGTCTGAGCAGCTTCATCCCTTCACTCAAACTAAGGATGTAAACATGTCATAAAAGGTGTGTGTGTGTGTGTGTGTGTGTGTGTGTGTGTGTGTGTGTGTGTGTGTGTGTGTGTGTGTGTGTGTGTGTGTGTGTGTGTGTGTGTGTGTGTGTGTGTGTGTGTGTGTGTGTGTGTGTGTGTGTGTGTGTGTGTGTGTGTGTCGGCAGCCGCGGCGGCGACTGGCCTGCTTTAAAATCTGGCTCCCCAACAGATCAAATCTGTGTTTGTTGCTTTGGCTTCTGTGTTTCTCTGGATCTCTCTCCAATTCTCACAAGTTCTGGGCAAACAGCTAAAAGTGCCACATTTAAGTATGAAGTTTTGTTTGAGGTGCATTAGTTACACAGAAAAATACATTTAGAACGAGACTTACACATACACATACTGTAGGTTTACACACACACACACGCGCGCGCACACACACACACAGACAGAGACACCCGAAAAGGAGCACATACTCACATACACACATGCAGATTCTCACAAATTCATGACAGCATTTTGCATGCACACACCCACTATATGCACAAAAAGCAGCCTGTCAGAGCACACACACACACACACACACACACACACACACACACACACACACACACACACACACACACACACACACACTGTCAGTGATCCCACAGCATCTCTGGCTGGGCTACAGTGTCATCACAGTGTGTGAGCGCCACACTCTGTCACTCTTTTGCTGGCAACCAGCCTATCAAAACGCAGCAGCCCACACTTCCTGGTGTGATGGAATTGAGCCTGATCCTTTCTTCTTCTTTTTTTTTTGACTTCCAGAGGATCCAGCAGTTGTTGTCGGGAATATTCCTGTCAGGCATTTTTTCTCACAGAAGATGCTAATATTCCTAAGCACCTCGGTGGCTATTGACTCAGATGGATTAAAAGTCATTAGAACATGGGGGCTTTTGTGTGCTGAGCTCGTTTCTGGCATGCGCACATCTAAACAATGTAATAGGATTTTCTGCCAGAGATATGCAAATTTTAAATCGTTTCCCTTTGAAGTGTTAATTAGTATAGGTAAATAGAATTCATATCACCTAGAGTGTACCTATAAGAGTTTTATACATTCAACTGAGCTCTGTCACTCGGTCTGTTGTATTCTGTATTGCATTTGGTATATTGTATTTCATCCACTGATATGATATTATATATAGGAAGTTCCGAACAATTGGTGCAACAACAGATCAGGTCGTCTTGGGTCAAAAGAAGTCCATCGGTTGCAGATTTGATTCCCTGAGTAGTTCATCTATCCAGAGTCAGCTGTTTGTTCCGTTCAGATGTGGGACAAACAGTCTCCTTGAACAGATCGTTTACTTGCCCAACTACTGTAAGCCACTCCAGGTAATAACATCAGCAGTGCCAAAAATGTAAAACACAATTTCCCTCTGATGATTTCATTAATTTCTCAGAGCTAGAGTTTGAAATTGAATTAAGTTCCTGAGCTCCAGATTAAAACAGGTGCTGGATTTAACTGTAAGTGGTCCCTGAAGGTAACAATGCCATTACCGGCCAATTCTGTTGGGGAAAAAAGGCTGTTTACCTCCGTCCTGACTCGGCCCACAAGACCAAAATAACTTAAGGAACGCTGATGTGTCCGTCCTTCATTCTTAAATTTTATCGCTCCCAGGTGCTTCCAGCTTGTCTTGGAGCGCCATCGAAGACGGTTAGCAGTGTCGTTCTGAAGCCACTGAGGGATCATTTCCTAATAACTGCATTAGCAGCTGCTAAAATAACGATCCTCTCTTTAATGATCTGACAGAATTAAGTGCAACACACTTTGTACAGGGAGTGTTCATAAACTGTATTTTATTTATTTTATTTTTTATATATATATTGAGCCCAGTACTTGAGTGCACCTGAATTTTGTTGTATATTTTTACAATGACAATTAAGTCTCTATCTCTACTGTTGCTCTGATCGGTTGCAACTACAATATCTTTTACTGTTTGTTTCTTTTATTTTCATGAATGCCAAATGGAAAAAAACATGTTAAATGGACAATCAGGACACCAAATCATTTGAAATATAACATTTTATATATATATATATATATATATATACACACGTGGAAACATTCAGGTTTTGACACCTCAGCTTGAACATAGTGGTAAGGCTGTTTTGAGTGTTTTAAAAATGCAGGAACATTAAAATGACACAACAACATCAATTTTTAAGCGTATACTTCCAGACAAGATTACATGGGCAATTCCCATGTATTGTGCTCGGCTCTCTGACCAGAATTATTCTTTTAATATTTATCCATCATGATCATCATCATCTCATAGACCATGCAGTCCATATACTGTTGGAATTGTCAAATAAAAACTGACAGTGGATATAATCTGGGGTTTTGTGCAGATGGTTTGGTATTTTTCATTCTAAATTGAAGGAAAACAGGACTAATGAAGAAAAATACTCAGACATCGATTGTAGCATTTGTGACTCACACTCTAAAGAAACACATATATACAATACTGTAAAAATACACACACAAACATATAGTTACAGGCATGCATTCCCAAACACACTTGAGCACACAAACACCATCACCTCTTTGTCAAACGCACACACACACACACACACACACACACACACACACACACACACACACACACACACACACACACACACACACACACACGCCCGGCGTTCAGCAGTCATGCCTTTCGGTAGGATTCTCCTCTGGGTGCTGCATCCAAGGTGAGTGCAATGGCTGGCAGCTCCTGAGGAGTTGGTAGGAAGAGATAGCTGAGCGAAGCTATTAAAATACGGGCAGGAATTTCCCTTATCTCTCCCACCGAGGCAGCTCGCGCCGCTTTGTGCTATTATGGAGATAAAATGCACAGAGGCTTGGAATGAAGGAGGGAAGGAGGGAGAATGAGCAGGGGAGGGGGAGGTTGGGGAGGGTAGGCGTAAGAACGTCAGATTTATGGAGCTAGGGAAGCTTAAGGTTATTAAATCGGAAGATTACTCGACTGCGAAATTGTTGAAGTTTTTACGAGAAGTTGAGGGATTTAGGCCGGTATTAAACAGCAAAGCATTAGGAGGCCAGCAATATGCATTATTCACAATTTATTTTTACCCCTTTTCTTCTTTTCTGTTCACCCTTTTCTTTATTCCTCCCAGTCTTTCTTCTCCCTCTTTTCATCAAGCTCACTGACAATATCGAGATCCTCCTAAATTCTTATTCACAGGAGCATCTGCACCTCCCGTTTTCTCCCACTAAGGAAGTCAGTGTGTCGATAGGAGGAAGAGAAAGGAGGGAAAAAGACTAAGAGTCAAAGAGAAAGAAGGAAAAACAGCAAAAGAGAGACGGCGACACTCTGACTGAGAGGATGGGCCTGTCATCCTCAGTTTCAGTATTTACACCGCTCGCAGTGTGAGGCTACGCCATCAAGGACATTCGTCGCTGCCAACGATTTAGAGATGGGGTGTGAGGGAAGGGGGACTGTGCAGGCAGCAGAGGTGTGAACAGTGTGAGCTGAACTTCACCTACACCTACGTGTTTGCCAACACTAAGTCTGCGATGCGTTGCGCAACACACACACACAAATTGCTTTCATGGTGATGGGAACATTGGCTGTATCTTTAGGGCGGACGAATAGCGACGCTTCTCCAACAAATTGCTGCGAAGGGCAGTAACCAGTTTTATTGGAAAATGGCAAAAATGGATAAAAGGGAGCATACTCCTACCCTCTTACAGAATAACACTTAATATCTATACTTTCAGGGATGTTGAATGATGAAATACAAGGTGAACCCCCCCCCCAAAAAAAGATGCATTGAGTTTTGCTTTAGGATGGTGCACTTGAAGAAAATGCATTTGTCAATCACTCTTTGTATTCCTAACAGTGTGCGTACACCGTGTACAAAGCCACAGTTCTTCAATGTTGTCTATCATAACATGCTCGCTTCAAATGTTTACGATGCCCCCCCTTCCTCTCTCTCTCTCTCCCTCTACTTGTCTCATTCAGGTCAGGCTTGTTGTTTCTCAGTAAACAGAGGGAGAAAAAAAAATTCTCTGAAAGGAAAATCTGGAGGGGGATTCGAATAAAACATTTATTTCTCCACTCTTTTGAAAGCATACACACGCATCCATGGAAAAGCCTCCTCCCTCTTGCCGCATCTTTCCAAACATTCTTTCCATGGAAATTTTTGCAATTTTAATATATGCTTACACTTAAAATCAAACAGAAACGGTATCCATTCTATATGGAGTTCAGCAGAGAGATACCTTCATCGGTTACCTAAGGTAGGTCTGTTTGTGTGTTGTTGATGCTGGCAACCACACAACTGGCCGTGCTCTTTGATACACCAGGAGGCCTTGGGGATGTTTCAGATTTTTATTTTTCATACTTGTTGTCTGCAGCACACTTTCTCATCATCTTCTTCTCTTCACCTAATTTGCACAATTTCCCTCCATCCCTCCCTGACTGCCGTGACTCGGGGAAAATCTACACACCCCCAACTGTGATCTGAGGCATGAGGAACGTTTCCATAAGCCGGCCAGCTAAGTTATTTGTCTGCATGTATGAGTATGTTTGCATATGCTCATGGATGTTTGTGTGTGTGTGTGTGTGTTGGTGAATCTTTCATGGGTGTATATGTGTGAATGTGTTTTTGCACACGTTCCTTCTCATTTTCTGCACCCTGTTTGCCTGTGTGCTGAGGCTGATTTCTTTTACTCCATATACTGGTGAGACGGCAGCATAATACAGCTAAATATTCTTTGTTGACACTCAGAAGGAGAGCCAGCCATCTCCCGCTCCACTAGATAATTCTCGTCTGTGGCATAGCAGAGAGAAACTTCATTAACCCCGCTGCCACACAGCCTGGTCCCAGAGATGTGCATGTGTAATGTGGCTGAAAGCAGCCTCTTAATGCTGTAAACACTAACTTGCTAAACGTCAATACGTATTACACACTCCAGCTAAATCGTAAAAAAAAGTGTTTCATGTGCAATGGAGAAGTGCAAAAATTATAAATTAAGTATTATATATCTTAATAGATATGTATTGAGGTGGTGCAGTGGGTGGCAGCATTACCTCACAGCAAGACGGTTCTGGGGTGGAGGCCTGGTTCCTTCGGGTGCTGCAGCTTCCTCACACGGTCCAAAGACCTAAAAGTTGGGTTAATTAAATCCACCTTCAAAGGATGAGCAGTATAGCTGATGGGTGGATGGATGATATCATCAACAATACACTCGCATTACATGTTATGTATGAACTTATGTTGACACCCAGCACCATGCTGAAAGTTAATGCAACATCCATAGTTGTTAACATCTTGGAAGCCTTGGTCTGTCTTTCCCTGCCTAGTTCAGATGAGTCGTTTTTATCAGATTTGTGATTTTTAGAACGACTGCGGTTTGTGGGCTATGAGAGCAGTGAGAGTGAATCATAACTCAAAAACCAAAACAATGAGCTGAAAACAGCAAAAATGCTCCATTGAGCTGAAGAGGAATGCAGAGTTTAGTTTAGAAAATTAGAGATTCTTCTCTATTAGTCCATTACTATGATTTACCCTATCAAAATACTCTTAGTCATTTGATCCATTGTCCCAAAAAATTAATTAAATATAGCAAAATAAATTTTTACAGTGTTATAATAACATGTTGCAAAAATTTGTTTGTGTTGCAGTCAAAACATCTCACACAAAAATATATGTAATTCCACACGTGTGTAAACACATTCCTAATTTAGCAGTTTTCCTTCAGGCTAAATAAAGTCTCCTGGGGCAAACTGAGTCACTCCATCCTGCAACCACCCCGTCCTCCCCCCTCCCTGACGCCCAGGGAGAGGCCTCCTCCGGAGACACCACTCTTACACTGCCTGGGGGCTGGAGCACATATGGAAGTGATGTACCCGGAGTGTCCAGAGAGAACAAAGATGGTGTGAACAACACATTCAAAATCAAAGTTAGTCTATAAAAGATGAATATAATAATTTGAAGTTGAATGATGACTTTAGGAGGACGCGCAGTCAGGAAGTGCCATCAGTGATGGGACCCAGTGTAAACTCTGAGCTGGGCAGCTGCCTGCATGTTGTTTATTTCCTCCATTATCTGCCTCCAGCACACTGGCGCATACCAGCCAACAGGCTCCTTCTGTTCCTTTATCACACACACTGATATTCACACATAGCAGTGCAAAGGGAGTAAATGAGCGTGTGCACACACACACACACACACACACACACACACACAAACACACAGAAAGAGAGCGAGAGAGAAGATGAAAGGTACAGCAAGAGAGGGAAAAAATAAGAGAGAGACAGTGGAGATTGCAGCTTAACCTCTTGGCTCCACTGTAAAGCAGCACTCACTCTCTGGAGCCTTGCTGATAGCCATCTGTCTGGCGTGGAGAGACCGCTTCACCTTCCCAACACATCAGCATGCTCACAAACACTTTATCCCACAACCATGGGCCGGCACTTACACACAACAAGCCTACACTCAGAGGTGATACGTGGACCGTGTACAAAAAAAAAGAGAGATTTTGAGTGTGACTTTGTTCCTGCAGATTTCATTTATCCAAGAAAAATGAAAGCTTAGCTCATCCGGTATCTGCAAAATGAATCCTGTGACCCCTTAAATTCAGACCCCATGCCCTAAAGTCTCAACAGAAAGCTTTTCTTAATTTATAAAAAGTTTTAGATATGCAGTGTGTGTGGACCCACGGCAATGATTAACATCTATTTAAAGTGAGAATGGGACATTCATCGACAAAGAATGAGCTATAACTTGGAAATCCTGAAGAGAATCCAAAACACTTTAAATTTTGGCTATAAATCTGTAGCGTAGTCAATAGCTCTCTCTCTCTCTGTCGAGGTGATGGCTGAGAAAAAGAAAACCGTTGCCGTACCCATATCCTCACCCCCACCCCCTTCCCCGCCATTCCCCCTCTCCACCTGCCATCCGTTAGCTCCACTCTGAAAACATAAATTCCTTAAAATCCTCCCACATCTCCACATCCGCCTCCCCTCCGCGGCCCGCTCCTCGGTATCCTCTCCACCCCTCGATCCATCTCTGTCCTCCCGATCAATAATCAATCTGCAGGGGCCGAGGCCAGGAGCCCCGCGCCATCTGTCTCCATCTGCAAACTTGAGGGAGAGAGAGGGAAGAGGGAGGACATGGAGTTCAATCTATCTCCATCCTTGGTCAGGTCCACTCTGCCCGTATAGATCATAATTTGGAGAGGTGTAATTGCTGTTCAGAGACTGGAGGTGGATGCTAGACGGGGAGAAGGGGAAGAAAGCGGGTGTCAATAATGTTTCTACAGTCCAGTCTTCCCCTCTGCCCCGCCTCCCCGCTCTCCTGCCTGCCCCAGTTTCTCTCTTCTTTCGCTCTTCATCCCTTCCTCTCTGTCTCTGTCTTCTCCTCACTCCTCCTGCTGTCTTCACTTTTTCGCAATTCAATTTTCAAAGATCCACCGACGAAAACAACAACAACACTCTCCCTCTACTGTGTGTGTAGTTCTGCAGTGTGTGCACGAAGTTTGTTTTCCACTTTAATCCTGGAGGACGTGCCCCAACAACGCCTACCCTCAGCGTCTGGGATGCACTTGACACCGGTTCGAGCGTTTATGCATCAGAAGAGAATGTCGGCACTTTGATAATAGTCTACCTGGAAACACCTGCCTCGGAAAGAAGTAACTCTTGGCTCAACAAATTAATTGTCGAATACACTTCACAACATTGCGCTGCCAAGACCCTGAAGAGATTTAACGCCCTAATTTGATCACACTGTTGCCTACAAGTACAAGCCACGCGATGGCTGCTGTGAAGGAAGCCTTTCCAGCAGCGTGCACTTCTCCTCGTCTTTGTTTAAACCCCGCATACAATTATTTTCTTCTTTTCTTGGAGCCAGAAACAGACTTTTCTGTGATAAATGTCATGATTCAATTAGACAAACGATCTAAGAAACGGCAGCCATGCACGCGGCTCTGTGAGGCTGCACAGCAACATATACTGACAATACTAAAATTAGATAAACATAAGCAGGAATAATGTTGACATCATCAGCACCAAACACAGTAGAGCTGAGGCTTAAGAAAGGGTCATTAGTTTTACAGGTATTTGGTCATAAATTGGACTTTCAGTCGGAATTTGCAGTACATCATAACACGGACACAGCACTGCTGGAATCTTCTAACGACCTCATGGCCTCAGACTATACTCGTCCTGCGAGGTGTCAGTGCTGCATTTGACACCATCCATCACCAGATTCTATTACAGAGACTGGAACATGTTATAGGGATTAAAGGAAACACACTAGGCTTGTCTAAGTCAAACTCATATCGGATATATTGTAGTTCGTTTATAACAATGACTCTTCTATCCACACAAAAGTTAGTCGTGGAGTTCCACAAGGTTCTGTGCTTGAACTGACACTTTTCAAATACCCTAAAACTGCTTTCCTTGTCTGTGGCTTGTATGTCCACAACCAGCACCTGAACCATCTCTTAGTTATGCTGCTGTAGGCCTAAAGACTGCTGGGAACTCATTCATGCACTGAGCACCTCTATCCCTCTCTCAGCCTCTCTATTATATTAATATTACCCTATAACTTCTCATCAGCAACATTATCATCATTACTAATATTATTAACTTGTGCTGCTATCATTAACAACATCATTGCACGGTGTCAGTATTATTATTGTCATTACAACGGTGCTTAAATACAACAGCTACGCAACTTTCCGCAGTCTCGACCCAGACCTGATGAGGCACTGGAGTAAAAGTGAGGCGATCACCTTCGGTTATTACAGTCTATATCCTGAGAGGGACGTGGATGTGTGTGTCAAATTGCATGTTCGTCCATCATGTATTTCATGACATTTAATTAGATTAGAAACCTTTGTGGTTACTGTTAAGTGGGAGTTATTGCCCCACTTGAGGGATGTATTAACCACATAATGCATACTACTGCATTACAATCAGTTACTTTGCAAATGACTAACGGCGACAGGTAGTGAACTTGTTTTCAAAGTCTCCTGTGGTCCTGGTTGTCTGGATAAACCATTTCAAATGTGTGCGTCTCGATACAATTTCCCTTGAAATGCATCATTGTGTGTCTGAAGCCGGGGTCGGCAGTGTAAATCAATGTAAATCCCCAGTGCAAGCTTCAAGGTCTCGTCAGGTTCTGCAGGTCTGACACTAAGTGGGTGTTACAGGTAAAAAAAAAAGTAATACATGCAGTCACTTCTCGGCCCCTCTGAGCTGCACAAAATTAATTCTTTTACCTGCTGGAACACAAAAGCTCCCCTCCTACTCCACCAAGCTGCGCTAACAACGCCGCTCACCTGGCCCACTCCCCATCCAGAATTAAAACACCAGTATAGAAAGGAGCTAATCTGAGACTAAGTGACTCATCAGATGTGTGTGTGTTTGTGTGTGTGTGTGCGCGCGGGTCGGGGGGGTCCTTTTGCAAAGAGGACATTTACAGTCTTTATCCATTTTACCTCGGAAATGTAATAACAGTTAAAACTGATACTGATACACGACACAAATACAGGTGTGTGTGTGTGTGCGTGACAAAATTCTGCTCTGCCAAGAAAAGGTGTGTCATAAGATGCAAACACATATTCTCAACACTTGCATGCACACACATGCACACGCAGATGCGTGGGCACTGGCTGAGCTCCTGTGAGTCAGAGTAACTGGTCTGTGAAGGATAACCCAAAGGGGAAACAAAGAGCCAATGAAACTTTAATGAGCCGGTCACGTATCAGCTGAAGCCTGCTGCAGCTGCACCTCGGCACCGCTCTCTGTCTGCACCGCAAACTTCTCTCCCCGGTGAAATCGAACCAATGAGGAGAAGTCTAAACCTCTCAGCCGAGATCACTGACAGAAACACACCTGAAGATGAAGATGTATTTGGCTTTTCCTCCGCAGCCTCTGCACTCGTCGTGCTAACTGCTCTCAAGAGGTCGAGTATTTATTGTGCAAAGCCAAGGACATCTGAATGACTACATTTCCAACAGGCATTTGAACCAAGCTAGAGGTGGATGAACCATCTTGGAAACAGTTTCAATGTTTACATTCTTAATTCTTGGATTGGGGTTTGCCACACAAATCAGTACCGGAAAGTATCCAACAGCTACGACTAAGTATATTTAATGCCTAAACATATACTTATTATTATATGCTGTATGTATTTGTATATAACCAGTTAACTGGGCTTACATGCAGATTTTTAAAGGCTTAACATTTTCACATATGCGTCCTGTAGGTCTTATGGTAAACGAAAGCATTCCTCCCTTTTCCCTTCCCATGTAAAATACATACAGTGCACAATATGGGATATGCTAATAAATTCTGAGCTCATGTTGAAATGATGCCGGCCTCTCCCAAAGTCCCCATCCTCGCTGTTCCTCATCAATGCTTTCTGCTGAAACGTACGATTTGTAATATGCAGCTAATGAGCTGTTGAAGGCTGAGAATGAATCCCATTCTAGCCATAATTGTGTAAGAGGTGTGTGTGCGCGTGTGTGTGCACATCAGTGTGAGTGTGTTTGAGTCTGTTTGTGCTGTTGGGTCTTTAATCTTCAATCTTCAGACAGAAAGGGAGACAGAAAGCACATTGTGAAGGGCAGAGTGGGAAGAAGTACAGACAGAGGAAAAGAGGAAGAGGAGTAGAGAAGCTCTCGACGACTGTGAGGATGAAGATGAAGATGTTGAGGAGGAGAACTCACCAGGAACTGAGCCAGAGAGCGTAGAGCGCTCTTCATGCAGACCTGCTTCTGTTAGTCAGTCAGATGTCGCTGAAAATTTAGCAGAGAGCTGCCGAGGAACACAGACTTCACTACTTGGCAAACAACAACAAATAGAAGACGAAAAGGAAGAAAAAAAACATTCAAAAAAAATTGTGAGCTTTGTGTGTAGGAGTCGGGATCAAACAATTCCTTGAGAAAGTCTCTAAATTTAGTGTTTTGCACTTACTGACGACGTACTGAATGACAATTTGCGTGTGCGGAGGAGGGGAGGGGGGGTTATGCACACACAGCAAAACATACAGTATGTACACACAACATGCAAAAAGAAATCACAGACGACCCAATGCGCGCACACACACACACACACACACACACACGTGCCTTCACATTCCAGCGCACCTTATCTGCCCTGGCAGTGTTGACTGACACTCTCCACTTGAGGAGATTAAGTGTGCTCATGCTGCGTCGGCACAGCTTGACGTCCATTTATCCTTAAAACTCATACGAAGCGTCTCGGTGAGCTCTGTGCCAGGGACGTGCGCACTCCACCCACCGCGCGCACGTTCCCCCAGTTCCACTGTAAACACACACTTCCTCTACTAGTCGCCGGAGGAAATGAAAACTGGAAGCTGCTGGTCTTTCTGTTGACGCGGTCGCTCGGGTGCTGGAGTTGATTTTGGGACTGTGAAACTATGTTGAAGAAAACAAACCTGTTGTAGATCTTCACATTTCCTTTGCTCTTAAAAACATTTTGTAGGTCCGTGTTTTGTCATCCAGCATTAGCTTTGTGAGGTTTAATTGCCGCGCAGAGAGAAACAGCCTGGGGCGTTCGTGGTTTCAACAGCAGCAGATTTAACCAATACACTAAAAATACACACGGGCCATCTGGGTACTTGCAGAGTACAGATAACTCGCTGGCAACTACTGCTGTGCTCGCTTTATGCCTATTAATATTAGTGTATTATTAATTTGAACCATTGTACACTGTGATGAGCTGATGATGGGACCAAGGTGGGCTACAAGACTGGTTCTTATGGGACAAATTATCATGTAAGGGCAAAGTTTTTCTCACTTCATTTTTGGACCAATTGGTTCCTGGATTTAGTTGTGATATCTGATGAAGGCGATGTTTCTTGCTGATTTGATCACTTGCCAATTTGGGGACATTTTTAAAGGCTAAACTATATCATCATCGTCGTCTTCTAAAGGGATCCTGTGTCAAAATATGCCGCTGAAATCTTAATATGTTGCGCTTATATTGAGCTCACATTGCGCATGATCTTGAATGTAGATGTGTTAAAATCCAATCAACCCAAACTTCCTACCTGGGGCCAGGTAGGTCGGGCAACTGACGACCAACTATTTGCCATCTATAGTGTGCTATGCACTTGGAGGCAACTAGGGTACAACAGCAACATTTTTCAGCAAGGTCCCTAAACAAGTTTATCCAACCATAGAACAGGCCAATATAAGGCCATCAGGTTTTAAGAGTTGCTGTCCATCACAAGTCACTTGTGCTGAACATATTTTACTACCTAGGACTTCTTTTTACAGTCGTCAACTGCGTTCTTGTCACCTTCAAAGCTGTGGACAGGTTTTTACTTCCTCTTCTGCCTCAATGAAATATCAAGATGTAGAGTAATGTAGCATTCGTGTCTGTTCCAGACTCTGAGGACTAAGCATAGAAATGTGTTTATCTTCAAATTGATAGATAGATTTGAACAGTGTTTTTTCCAGATTGTGAGCTAGTCGCTGTGAGTTGCAGTTGCAACGAGTTGCTTGGTGTGAAGGGTGCGTCACCTCTGATGGAGGGAAATGCGTGAATAAATGAAGGGAAGTGGGCTGACGCGTGATGGTTAAAAGGGGTTGGCGGGCGGGGGGGGTGCAGTTCGCTCCCAGGCCAGGATGATGAAGGGACCCTTCGAAGGACAGATGGGAATGAGATTCCCGAATCGATACCATCCAAGGGTGTTTTGTTATTAACGCATACAGAGAGAGGTCGATGTTCGATACTCCTCACCTCACTGCTCAGACACAAGACCCCTGACACGTTCTTATCTCCCTTTTTCTCCCTCAGTCACACGCTTGTGTCCATTTCATTTATTTATTTATTTGTTTGTTTGACAGTGGGAAACGGTTCAAGAAGACATTAGTGCGAAGAGGGAAAACTGCCCAGGACCGCAAACCTTCGACGCAAAGAAAAACCCAACAGTCATAAGGCCCCACTCGTTTCATACTGAGCCCATATGGTGCATGAACCCTTGTTAAATCTAAATAGCTTGTTATGGCAAAAAAAAAAAGTAATCTATTGAAAGTAGCAAAAACTTTGGGCTTACGAATTAACCAATGGAATAAAACTAAAGTATTCATGTGTTTACTTATGTTACCGATCAGTTGATGTTTAGTTATTTCTAACACTGGTATTTATATATATATATATGCTCAATATATAATTGAGACAACACTATTGTTGGTGAGGCAGCGCAGCTGTAAAATGCCTCGAGAGCAAACTGTCGCCCGACAAGACTTCATCTATTTTACTGTGACTTTACTGAGCTGTGAGAGACGAGACTCTAAATTCAGTCCAGAATGTGCTCAATTGTTTTTGTCTTGGCATTTGTTTTGTTTTGCTGTTATCTATTTGTTATTCTGACAGTAAACCAAACAGCGTCTCTGAAAATGAAAATGGGTTTTATGTGTGGAGTAATAACCTAAATGGATTTCTCTCTCTCTCTCTCTCTCTCTCTCTCTCTCTCTCTCTCTCTCTCTCTCTCTCTCTCTCTGCACTGCTCTGGGAGCCTGTGGCTATTTATCTGCCTGTGTCTAATTATTCATTAGTGAACACAGAGAAAAAAACATGGAAAACATATTTGTGCATTCACTGTAGCAGACCAGCATTCCAACTCCCGCCTCCTCCTTTACATATTTCCCTCAGACTCTGCTCATTCTGTATGAGCTGAAGTTTACACACTGAGTTCGCAGAGGTCAAGGATCTAACATCTGTTACGATTACTCCAGGTTTATGATGCCACATGTGGCTAAAACACAAAATGCAAAACAAAATGCGTTTTGACCACACACACACACACACACACACACACACACACACACACACACACACACAATCACACACATACACACACAGAGACAGACACACATGTAAGCGTGTTAACTGAGGAGAAAAGACAAACACTGATGGATCTGTGGAATTAGGCTGCAACAGAGTTGATCCTTTTCCGAATTGGCAGAGGAGCTGTGACGCTCTCACTTGGTGCTTTGCAGAAGAGTGGCCAGCAGGGGGCACTGTGTGCTATGTAGCAACAGTGTATTGTGTAAAAAAAACAAAATCCAAGCTGAAGTGTGTTTTTGTTTTTGCACAAATAAAATATGGTCCTGTATTTTCCAGCTCTGTATTTCGAGAAAATGAAACAGATGCAAACAGGTGGTACAGTAAATGATAGGTTTTAAATAAAATCGATAACCTGTAAAGATTATTTAGGAAAACGTATTTCCTTAAATTGATTATTGACCCATTGAGCCCTTAATCAATGTAAACTGTACTGGGCTTTATGGACGTCTGTCATGTACGATATGTTATTGTCATAATGCATATGCCATTTGTGAGACAAGAGTGTCATCTAGTGGTCCTGTCTGTGTACAACACAACGTCCTCAGCAGGGGAGTCAACATTGTTATAGAGCAATGAGATCTGGTCCAAAGGGCAGACAAACACACGCAGGCAGGTTTGTGCTGTGAAGATGCTTTTAATACAACATAAGGTGCTTTAAGGCTGATCTGATAACAGATTGACCAGAGAGCAGGTATTCACAGAGGTGGGAAAGACACTGGGACAGGAAGTAAAACAACATCAGACTGCTGAGGAAAGAAATTACAAAATAAAAAAAAGGAAACAATAGAGTCTAGAAAGAGGAGCGAATCATCACAAACATCTTCCTTTACTGTAACGTGGACCGTCCAGACATGATGACGGCTCTGTTGGATGCCTGCACTGTCCCTATACTGTCCCTATATTACCTCAGTGACAGAATTTTTCAAAAATCAATTGATTTAATTGATTTTTTTAAAAAGCCATTAGTCTCTTCTGACTAAAGAGCTCACAAAGTTAAGGTTAGAGACATATTTTATAGAACAGAGCTTGCATGAAAATGTAGGCAGATAAGCAGATTTCACTTCAAGCAGATCTGCTGCATTTGTATTCAACTTAGTTTTACAGTAATGCAGTTATCAATATAGAAATTACCCTTTTGCTACAAGTCCAGCAGAAATCTTCAAATGATGCTGGGTTTCGCTGTAGTTCAGTTAAGGTCAAAGGTTAACGATAACCTTGATCAGTCACATCTCAAGCTCAACCGATCAGCATTAAAACATTTAATTGGCTCTGGACCGCATCGTGACAACTGACTGGTGCTGACATGCTTTGACCTGCAGGTGGCGCCATTGCTCTTTGAGAAAAAGAAAAGCTCAGCTTCTTGTGGAGGCGGTGAAGAGAAGAGTGGGTGGAGAAAGTGTCTGCAGAGGTTTTATTTCACGGCGGATCGTCTGTACACCAGTGTGAGCAGCGGCAAAGCTGTCGCATCCAATCAGAAGTGAGTATTTACAGAATGATCTTATTTTTAAAGTTTATTGGTGGAGCAATCATACAGGACTTCTTACCACAAATAAAGTGTCTTTTCTTTTCCATCATAACCCTGCAAAGTCTGAGTGGAGAGATAATAATACATTCGTTTAAATCCCTTCACCGATCTCATTTTCTTGCACTGACACATTTTTTTAAATTACGTCATTGCGCTTCTGGCATCAAGTGTATTTGATTCGTGTCGTTAGCCATTTTAATAGCCTTATAGTTGATCTAATCTAATAAGTAATAGTTAATCTATTTAATGGCTTTTAACGGGGGTAAATGTTAGTATAAACAAAATAATGGGATGGCCATCAGCTGAACGTGACCTGCTGCTTGGTTATTAAAAAAAACATATGAGCTCCTAATAAAGATTAATAATTTCATTACTCTTTTACTTCTGTCATTGTCGATATCTGTATGTACAAGAACAACCAGGCACGTTACTTGAGGAGGAGAAAGAGGAAAAGCATATTGCCCCTCTGTGTCTGTGCAGCTTAAAAAGACATTTAAAAAAAAGATCCCACAGAGACACCTCTGTTATGAAAAAGGTTATTGCGGCAAAACAAAAACACTTAATGAAATTTGTGTGTTAGCTGTTAACTAGTTTATTTATAAAAAAAACTCGAAATATATCAGTGTTTTCTGTATTCTATAAGTATGTTAACTTTATTTGGATTTTGATCTATCAATCTTTTTTTTCTTATTTTAGTGTCACCGTTTTTATTTCTGTCAGTGATCACCTGCAGCAGCAGCATGACGCCTGACTGGGTTGATCTGCTGCGTTCAGGTGTCATGTGTCCATCTCCGAGGTTTAAATATCTGCAACGCTTTTTACACGTGGTATATATTCTTATTTCACTTCAAACAATTAATAACGATCATAGGCTTTACTTTTTTTCTTTAAAATAACATTTATTTCCAGCATATTCATACAATGTGACAGCACAGCTTGTAACATCTGAAGAGGAACGGACTTGATCCAGCACGTTGTCACAAAATATTTGAGCTGACTAACAAGATAAATGAAAAGTCAAATATATAGCAGAGCATTTCATTTTACCAAATGCAATATATATAATACAGGCAGTTGGAAACGAACTAGAAAAAAATGGTGAGATAAGTGAAATAATACATCAGGAAAACAGGGGTATGGCATTTACAAAACATTAGTTCAACTTTAACAGGAGATATAGGGTTAACATCCGTAAACTACATGTTTTAATAATTTAATTTTGCCCCAGTTATTATTCGATGCGTGTCAGAGATTGTGTTTAGATTTTCATTTGATTTTGAAAATTATATTTCAACTTCAGTTTCATCAATCAGCTTATTTAAAAAAGTCTATATAATAATAATAATAATAATAATAATAATAATAATAATAATAATAATAACGCATCTCTAAATCGTGTATTCGTTTATTTTAACTGACATATAAATCAGTTATGAAAGCATGTATATTTTAGCCTTCTGTGCAGCTGGGTTTACGTCACACTTTCCCAGCTGATGATTTATTTTGGGATCGATAAATATATTTTCAGTTTCACGTTATTTTAGTAGATCAGGCTTATAAATGGGGAATGACATCCAAACTTTTGAAGTCTAACATATATAAAATTATTTTCCAAAATTACACGAGTGAATATAGGTTCCCCCTCCTATCAGACCGTCAGACTACAGGTCAGACGATCCTATCATGTACAGTTACAGTTCCGCCTGTAGCCGAAACACATCACAAGATTTTCGCCATAACATTCAACACTTGTGGCTACAAATACATCGGATCGTGTCTCTGCGCTCAGTCCGCCCGCCTCACTGCTTGTCCGGCGTGTTGTTGACCAGCGGCCCGTACAGGCCGCTGACGTAGCCTTGCTCTTTGTGTAACATCGTCCGGTCCCGTATCAGGTCGCTAAAGGCGTAGTCCATCGGGGGCCTGAAGCCCAGGGTGGGCATCAGCCCGGTGGTGGAGTAGGGCGTCATGAACGCCAGTCCCCGGCTGTGCGCGGAGTAGGCCAGCCGCAGCGGGTTCAGTCCCAGGTGGGTGCCCAGCGGGTAGGTGCCGGGGTCGGCGCCGAAGTGCGGGGCGTTCGGCTGCAGAGGAGAAAACGCGGAGCGGTTGCTCAGCGTCATGGCTCCCGGCAACATGGGCCTCGTCGGAGTGGCCGTGGACGTGGAGGACGGCGGCGGCGGCGGCTGCTGCGCGCTTTGGAGCATCCTCTCCGCCGTCCACGTCTCCTCCGACCCGGCCCTGTTGGGCCCCGGGGCGTCGCTGTTGTTGAGGATCTGCTCGATGGCCTGCACCACGTCTTTGCCGCAGCCCTGCAGCACGAGCTCCAGGACGCTGCGCTTGTGGCTGGGGAACACCCGCGTCAGGATGTCGATGGCGTTCATGTGGCGGGAGGCCGCGGAGGAAGGGGAGGCCTCCTGCTCGTCCTTGTCGGTCTCGGAGCCGGAATCGGAGCCCAGGGAGCTGACGGACCCAGGAGTCTCCTCCCCGTCTTTCAGCGGCTTGGACACCGGCGAGCCGAGGAAGGACTCGCTGTCTCCGTTCTCGGAGCCGGAGCCTCCGTGCCGGCCGTCCGGGGACGCGATGCCCGGGGCCGAGTCGCTCTCGGCGGACGCCGGTTTCCCCGCAGACTGCTGCGGGGTGGCGGACCCGGAGTGATGGCTCTTTGTGAACAGCTCGTACTTCTGGATACTGGAATCTGTGGACGCACGCAGAAAACCACGCATTAAGATTAAAAGGCGAATGTCACTGTGTTAGAAAGGTATGGATATGACTGTAACACGCGTCCCCCTCACAGAACAAATGAACAACCTGTCACTGGCTCAGTCGGGACGTCAAATGCCATATACAATTCATATTGATACCACAATCAACAAAACACTCATCAGTAGCCTACAGCCGGATGTGTCACATTGCAGCCTCGCTGTAATCTCACTAGTGTGCCAGCCACGCGTCATACTTGGAACTTTATGAGTGTGAACTGTCCAAGTTTCACTCCACGTGTTGTGACTAAACCCGGCCGTCGTGCAGCCGCTCCCTCTCACCTGAGTTGCTCTCGCTGCTGACGGAGCCGAACACCTCGTAGTTGGACCGCGGGGGGATGATGCCGTTGGCGGCGGCCAGGGCGAGTCCCTCCGCCGTGCCGTAGAGCAGCTGCAGCTCCCGGGCCTCGTTCTCCTCCTGCGCCTGCTGCCGCCGCAGCGCCACCTGCGCCGCCATCACCCGCTGCCTCTCGGCGATCAGGGTGCACTTGGCGCACATGCAGTCCTTCCAGCGGCAGTAGCGCTTGTGGCCCTTCAGCGCGGACACGACGCCGTGGTTCCTGCAGCGGGCGCACTTCGGGGTGCGCGGGTACTTGTCCGCGGCGCGCAGGAGCAGCGGAGGGCCGCGCAGCAGGCTGCTGGCCATGGACACCGGGATGGAGGCGGCGGCCGCGGCCGCAGCCGCTCCCGGGTGCACGTGGGAGGCGGAGGAGACTGTGGGGAGCTCCGGTCTCAGATCCATGCCCGCGCGTGTTTTCTCGCCGATGTCACCAAAGTTAAAACTATAGTAAGCGAGCTGGTTCTGAGCTATATATCTGCGTTAGTGACACTAATGTCAAAGACGATCACATCTGCTCTGCGGTTCTGTGGGCGACAGGTGAAGTCACCGATGTCTGACTACAGGACACACACAGATCTATGACCCTGATGGAAAGTGTCCGAGAGTCGAAGGAGCGAACATCTGAGCGGACACAGTGGACTGTACATCCGTGCAGAGCAGGAGCCGAGAGGAGCGATCATTCCTCCCCCATGAGGAGTCCAAGTGTCCGGGAGGAGCCGAGGTTCGTTACTCGCCGCAGCCTGAGACACTAACTTCCTCCAGAGATCGTCAGTGGATACAGATCTCTCTCTCCCCCTCTGCATTGTTGCGCCTACGTTTTCATTAGACAAATTTGACAACAATGTGGCGCCTGTCATTGGCCAAAGGGGGAAGGAGCGATCTGATTGGCCTGCCTCTTCTGTCTACTTTCTTTTTTTTTTTTTCAACTGTGTCCACCTGAGTTCTTTTTTTTCCAAATATCAAGTGTTAAGAATCTGAAGGGAGTTTCCCGGAAAGCTCAAATCGATGCAGTGCATTTCCACAAAAAAAGATTTTTTTTTATTGATTTTTAAACAATAGCCTTGTTATTGTGGTAAACCGACTATAGGATGGCATGTTGCCAAGTATAGGACACAACAAACTCCTTAAAATGAATTTTCTAAGTAATGTTTTTCTTCAGAAATATTCTGTATCATTTGGCGACACGATTGTTTGGACGTCGTCATCCTTGTGATGTGTTTAATTACAGGCTCATTCAAGACTTTTGTTGCCCCCACACAAAAAATAAAGATGATGCGTGACTGTAACACCGTCAGGCCGGAGGGTGAGTAGCCAGTCATTTATTTTATTGATTCAAAAAGAGGCGACGTTGGCTCTGTGGCAGGAAAAAGTCTGTCTGCAGCAGGTTATTGACAACAGGAGGCAAAGCTGTCGACGTGTTAAACGGTTACGGCTACAGTTCAACTAAATATAATATTGTCTCGTGGTTGTTACACTACATGTAAAATAATCCAATTGAGATTTTAGTTATATGCGGCAGTTATTTGTTTCATGCAGGTTAGAGAGAGAAAAATAATATTGAACTATATAAACGCATCGAAGAGACGAAATGACAGAATGATGAATGAAATCGTGTTTGTCCTTGTATGGATCAAACCAAAGTTTTTCATTTGTCCTTCTGTCCTTTTTCTTTCCAGTGTTTTTCTTTCTGGTCGCATCAAGAATAAAACTGAAGACAAATAGAAGCCAAATGATTTTTAATAACTTCATATTTTGTGCCCGTTTTGTTTGACACGAGCTGCATTTCCTAACATTTGTGTCGATTGATGAAGAAACAATATTTGATCAAATTGTTCGATCATCTATTGTGTATAATTATAGCTACATGTTTACATTTAATTACAGTAATTTTAAAGATAATTTTGGACTTCAAGTTATTAGTCCTTTGAAATAATGATTGTTATTGTGACAATGTTAACATTACTGCCTATTATTTATTTTTCAGATAAACGTTGAGCACTATTTATTTTTAACTCGATTTGTGATCTTTTCACGCACATATTAAATAAATATAATACTTTCATTAAAAAGTATTTTCCATAACGCTTTTATTATTATTATTATCATTATTAATATTGATAACGATTTTTTTAAACAAATACGCACAGAATAATTTGTTAAAATATGCTGTCAGAATGAATGGCGAGAAGATAATAAATTAATATTACTGATCATTTTTTGAAGGTGAAGACAATAAGATGTTTCTGTCAAACTTCTCATCTTCATTCTCAATTTGACCTGAATCCATTTCAATCGTTATGAGACTGAAAGAGAGAAAAACGAACAGAATTCTACAATAAAATTGATCGATTATTTCCTCAATAAAATAAACCTTGTGAATTGATCGTTTTGCTTCTCTCTGAGTGACGGTGAGTCGTCCTCCCGTCGCATCGTTATTAACTGATGAACAATAACAGTGGAAGAAGAAGAAGAAGAAGTCCACGGCGCACTGAGCCACTAAAGGGCAGCGCGCTCACACCACCTGCTCACTCAGGAGATCGTTCGTGCAGATTATTTGAATTCAGATTTTTTTTTAAATTATAGGTGTTTTTTTCCCCCAGTCCCCTGGAGTATGACAACAGCAACAACAAGAACAACAACAACAGACTTAGTTATAATAAAACGACTCGGCTGCTTCTCGAGGCTGCTGGAGACAGAAATATGGCTGCTCGGTGTGTGTGTGTGTGTGTGTGTGTGTGTGTGTGTGTGTGTGTGTGTGTGTGTGTGTGTGTGTGTGTGCAGCCCTGCCTCTCTCCCCTCCCAGGCTCATTGTTTACTTTCTGAATCACTGTAAGCAAATGCCATCTGTTTCCCTCGCCGCCGTCATCTGCACCTTAATTACCTATAGCCACCAGGCTAATGGAGACGATATTAAAACTACATCTTTTTGACATTCAAAGTAATTATCCGCGCGGGCGAGGAGCTCACTCGGAATGAGAATCGCCCGCGCTGCTGCTCGGGTATCAGTGCATGGTGATAGTTGCAAAGTGCAGAGGAAGGCCCGGCGCCCACCGCGGAGCTTAGTGCTCATGCTGTCACCTGCAAGGATGGATGGATGGTTTTTAGAAATAAAACAGCCTGCGTATCTCATTAGTTTGGTTTTCTTATTGTGTTGTTGTTGTTGTTGTTGTTGTAGCGGCCGAGACAATAGAAATGCGGGAAGCGAACTGTTAGGAGACCATATCTCCTCCATCGGCCCTTCTCTCATTACGCACAGTTTCCACTGGTGACCAGAGTGGGGTTTGAAGTGGCGGTTACTTGGATTGGACACGTGTTTATTGAGCTATATTTATCCATGGACGGCCGATAAGGCTGATCAACAACTGAGGCGATTCTGACATGAAACCCCGGCTCTGATTTAATCACACCCGGTTCCACCCGAGTTGCGTCAACTTCCGCCGGTCCGAGGTTATATTATCACATTTAGTTTGGCTGAGCCCGCGGCGGAAAGTTCTTTTTTTTTTTGTCTTCTTCAAAGATATGCATTATGATAGGGATTAAGTTCACTATTATTCCCCCTGGTCCAATTAAAAATGCCCCCCGCGCAATTAAAAAGTGACTGTGGGCACTTAGAAACGCGCAGCATTCTTTCACCCACTTCATTAGGCCTATGCTTCAAAAAAAAAACAACCCATGCGAAGCGTTCGTTTCTTTGAGGGAGGCTACGGAGGAGTGGGTTTTTAACACCCTGTTAAGATCACAACAAAGGCCATGCTTGACCCAACATATGTAGCAGCATGTTTCCGCTGCCCCTGCACCCCGGCGCGGCTTTCTAGCGGCCTCTCCCACTGCCGCGGCCCCGCCCGCAGCCCGGCTGCGCCCGGATCCCCTCCCGCGCTCTCCCGCTGCAGCCGCCGGCCCCGGCGCACAGAGGCAGAGGTTAGAGTAGCAGTTCGACAAGGGGGCCGCGGAGAAAAGAAACGCACTGAAGTATTTACACGCTTGACGGCCGCGCCGTGTGCAGGAGGCCCGGGCTTAGAGACAAGAGGCTGTTAACCTGCCACTTCACACCAGCTCCGGCGCGCCGCAGAAATGGATCAGGCTTAACGCATTCCTTCAGAGTCAGCGGCGCAGCGAGGGCTGCACGCACGGTGCACAAGCTGCTTCTCACTGCTGCACGCACGGTGTGGAGCGTGGTCGTGGCTCGGCTGATGAGGGTGTCGGGACTTGAAGGGGAAATTCAAAACCTCGTGTTTTAGACACGAGGTGTGCGATCAGTCGTCATAAACATGTTATTAACGTGGCAGAAGCATTGTTCGGGATAACTAACTTAGAAAACATCAATACCTCCCTCCAAAAATGAAATGTGGCAATGTGATGTATTTGCAGCAAAGTGTAGGTGTACTTAATACATTCAAAGGTAAAAGTACACATACTAAAAATGGCCCCTGGGAGAGTAAATCATTAGAAACTATATTTCTGGACTTTCTGCAGCATTTTTAAGGATGTTTCTTGGTTAAGATTGAACGGACATTTTTACTGACCAATTTAATCTATAGTGTTCAACCATCTTAAAAATCAGCTAATTCGCTCTGTAGTAGCACCGTGAAGTGGGATCACCCAAGTCAAGTCCAGGGGTCAGTCATGAGTGTACTTCAGTAAATCCACTTCATCACTTCGCCACTGGAGAATAAAGTGAAAAGGTGTGTGTACACACACACACACACACACACACACACACATGAATGTGAGGAGGGCCGTGTGAAGATGAGGATGAGGAGGCACTTGAGAGACGACATCACCCCTCACTCGCTGGAATAACACAATTTGTTAATGGGGGATAACCTGCCGTGGTGGCTATGAATATTTCAGAGATTTGAAGGAAGGGCCCTTCTTTGGCAGAGCTGTTGGCCATGGCTCTCTCTCTCTCTCTCTCTCTCTCTCTCTCTGTGTCTCTCTCTCTCTCTCTCTCTGTGTCTCTGTCTCTCTCTCTCTCTGTCTCTCTCTCTCTCTGTCTCTCTTTCTCTCTCTCTCTCTCTCTCTCTCTGTCTCTCTGTCTCTCTCTCTCTCTCTCTCTCTCTGTCTCTCTCTCTCTCTCTCTCTCTCTCTCTCTCGTTTTTGTGCCCCCGAGGTAGTTTGGCAGGGATTATCTTTGTTTAATGAATGGGCTACAAGTATTCATCAACACGGCGAGATTACTGGTCTCTCTCGCTCTCTTCTGCGAGGCCCAGTGGCATATAACTCCAGTGTGTGTGTGTGTGTGTGTGTGTGTGAGAGAGAGAGAGAGAGAGAGAGAGAGAGACCTACACACTGCAGCCAATTAAAATGCGCTCTCCGCGGCTCTGTCCCTCCACATCTGCCTCCTTTTCTCCACCGACGAATGGTGCAGAAAAGAAGGAAGCGCATGAATAGGCGCTCATTGAGATCACAGATGGAGTATGGCTTTCTTTTTGCAAGAAATTTGAGAAACACCATTGTCCCCAATCAAAACTCAATGTGTTCGACTACAATGGCGTCGGCTTTGAGCTCCGCCGCTTCAATTGGCCTTGTTTTTGAAACTTGAAGTGTTCAGCACAAAGAGCCGGTCCTCCTGGATGTCACCAGCGCCGCTTCGCCTCGGTGTGTGTGTGTGTGTGTGTGTGTGTGTGTGCGCGCGCTCAGAAAGAGGAAAAAAAGAAAACACAATTAATATGAAGCTGTAATTACTCGCCTCCACGCCACTGCCCCCATTCAGGACCCCACCGGCCCATTTATTACTTTATCCCATGCGGCCGATAATCCGAATACCACAGGTTTTTATACAAGGCCTCGGTGCTGTTGGTGTTTTCAGGAGACGGGAGTGAACGGAGCAACACGCCGACAGAGGCCCGGGGCTGCCATAACACAACAATGAAATCATAAATTAGGGACCGATTTTTTTTTTTTTAGATTTAAATGAGCCTTTACCGATATACTTACATAATAAGTATATGATATTTTCACATTTAAAAGGGAAACATTGAAACAACTATTACTAAACTAAACATTTCGGCTCGCCTGTTTTACACTGTGTGGTTTTATGACCCTAGACAATTCTTTTAAAAACATTTTTGAAGGGTAATTTTTTTAAATTAGCGATTTAAATATATATATATATATATTATTTTTTTTACCATCTGCTGACGCGAGATTCAATCACGTCCAGAATCAGAGCAGGTTCGTCTGTCAGTAAGATGATTATGGATCTGGGCTCCAGAGCGCCCCCTGCCACAGTCAGCGGCATTACAACCTGCGGCTTCACTGCAAAAGAAAAAAAATGATTAATTCATGTTAATTAATATATTTATGGCCACAATTGAATATAACATATACATCCTGATCCCATCTGACTCATATCAACGAAAAATAGATGTCATGTTAGGAGAGATGCTTTTCTCAATAAACACGAGTTGAACAAACGAGAAAGACAAAAACAAACGAAACGATAATATTGATATTAAACGGCAAATGCCAACGATTTGTTCGAAAAATTAATTCCAATTAAGAACTTTTCGTGTGTAACCTATTTTTTGCCATAGGGGGAAAACTAACAAGAAAATGCACGACATTAATGATTATTAAAAAGTAATTTTAATTCTAATTTTGTATTTGAATGAACAGTAACAGGGTGAGGGAGAAGTGATACATGTACACGTCTCTAATAAAAAAAAAAAAGATCAGCTCAAACTGACATGTATGTTCTTGGGGTTATATATTATACAATAATGTATTAAAAAACAACTTTTTAAATAAATTATAGCAGCAATGAATTAGAGCAGAAGTAATAATCAAATTAATTCCTATTCCTTATTCGTTTGTTTGTTTGTTTGTTTTTTTTGCTGTGTGTATTATTTCCTCCCCCTAATTATTTGTCAATGTATAAAGTTTTTTATACATTGAAAGTCACAGCAGCTGCGGATTGAGAGGAATTTTCATCTGGCATTGCAACCAGCCACAGTTGTTTCTTCCTCCAGGAATAAAAAGTAAAGTCTCTCCTCGTCCATTGTGCCGTCCACAGACAGGCCTGTGAACAGAGGGGGACGACCCTCCCTTTGTGCCCGTCCGACACTTTAAGCTGCACAGATTCTGTTTCTCTGGCCAGGGCCGGCGTCTGAGAAAGTAAACTCGGGGTGACCCCTCGGTTCGGGACACAAGCGGGGATCCTCCCGACTCAGGGAGCCGCCACGCTCACGCATCTCCAAAAGGAGGGAGGGGTGGATCACTTGTGTCTCGCCAGTGTCGGCTGCATTCTTGACCCCGCCCGGAGCTGGTTAAACATCGCGGACGCTTCTCCCCTTTTGTCGCCGGAGAATCAAGACAGCAACCTGATGTTGCCACCAGAGAATCTGTGGCCCCGGGAAGCCGGCGGAGTAAAGCTCATTACCACACAAGACACCTTCTCCCCCCCGGTCGGAGCTAAAGGGTGATGCTGAGGTGACACACACACACACACACACACACACACACACACACACACACACACACACACACACACACACACACACACACACACACACACACACACACACACACACACACACACACACACACACACACACACACACACACACACACACACACACACACACACACACACACACACTGATTAAGACATCCAACCAAAGTTTGACTAACAGGTCAGAGAACAGCTGATGCTACGCCGTCACACTGACGTCTTCTCTAAAGGGGAAATAGAAAGATATATTAGAGGCCTCTTTGTCAACCTGACACCAACAAATATTTTCATCATAGATTCATTTCTCAAGAATGCCAGAGAAATGCTGCAAAAGGTCACAGCTGACACCGGAGAATATTTGGCATTTCAGCTTTCGGTCAAAAAAATGACTGTAACAATTGAACTTTTGAAATTTTTGAATGGCAACTTATTGATTAATCAACTAATCCATACAGCTCCACAGTGGGTAATGGTGTCTCTAAAACAGAAATGTGTCAATCATGGAAGAGTCTGTGGGATATTCAATACGTTTCACTCTCACCAGAACAGTTAATCTGTTGAATCAGTAATTCTTTTTGATTTTCATGTAATGATTTTTATTAAACACAAGTGTGCCTGGGGGCTCTTATCTTTCCAAAAAACAAATCAGCTGAACAGAAATGACAAGAACTATTTTTAGATTAAATTGATATTTTAGTTAATTTCTCTTACAGTTATAAACCTGATGACTTCTTCCCAGTGAAACAAAAACAACCGAGGACACGTTTGGCCGGCTGCCGGACAGAGAGGAACCCTCGCCCTAAGAGAGCGATATCACTACGTCTCATTGGCACTTCCGACCCGATCACCATCACCAGCTGCAGCAGCACAAAGGAACATGCCTGTGCACATTAAATTAAATCTGCGTGATAGAAACTGTAATCTCACACTTGAGAGGAGCTGCACTATGCACAGGAGCAGGAGCAAGACGCACTCTGACAGACGAGCAGAGGTGCACCTGTCTGTCTCTTTGCATAAACACACTTGGCTCTTTACGCTCACTGAGCTCCTGCCCGGACCTCTCCCTCGCCCCGAGCTGCACGCGGCCCCGCGGCCAACTCACTCCTCTGCCTCCCACATCTAATATCACAAGGATCATCCTTTTAACTATTCAACAATTGCCCTTCAGAGTCTTCAACAAAGTTCAGCATTTCCCCTCGAATGGGACATTGGATACACATCAGGTCGACCCCTCAATGACCCCTCAAAGTCTGGGAGCATTAAAGGGCGTAAGCCTGCTAGGTTTTGGGGGTAAGACCAAACTCGAGTCCAGACTGGGCCTCACAGAGGCACCATGTTCTAACACTCATCCAGTTCAGGCCAAATAACTTTTAAAAAAGCAACTTCCAAACACAAACGCTGCATGTGTGGATGACCCCGGGATGGAAGTTGGCAGCCTGGTCTTGAGATAAGCATTAGTCTGACTGACTAGAAACACTTAATCATTTAAAATACAGGCTGAGGCAAAGGTTTGTCCAGCTACTGTCTTTTCTCAAGAGCCGTCCCCACTATTGTTCCTCCGGTACCTTCACTGGCCTGTTACCAACACTCTCTCCCTTTTAAAGACCAGACAGGCCTGAATCTGGACGTGAGGCCCGGAGCTCACTGACAATACTAATTGTTTTTGGGGATTTGCCATCGGATTTGTGATTTGCCGTTGTGTTTTGTGATTTGCCTTGTTTTATGATTCCACTGTGTATTTTGTGATTTGCTGTTGTTTTGTGATTTGTCGTTGTTTTTTGATTTTCAAGTTGCACGGAGTCAATGGCAAGTATATTTCGAACTTTATTAATAAAAAAAAATCTGCATTTTGCTATCTTTTCTTGACCTAAGAACTTCTTCACGGCCAAGTTGTAGGTCTTTCCAAGGCTCATGCAAACCTACATTTATTAGGAAATAAAGTTATAGGTTTTTGGTAGCAAGTGGTTTCTCTTCATCTTTCATTTGAACACATTTGACTTTTCTTGTGACAAATATTAGTGGTTTAAAATCAGGGAATCTCTGTCAATACTTGTTTATCGATTCAACGTGACACTTTCCGAATAGATTTTGATGAACAGAGACAGAAGAACTCAGGATGTGTCATGCAGTGTTTCTTCCTCACTCACTCACCCAGTGCCTTTAGCAACATCTCCTGTCTGGTCAGACCTGGGGAAGTGAGGCTGGCTGAGCACATTAGCTCCACTCATTCCTCGCGTGAGAAACAAGACAGCGGCTGACGAAGGCGCACTCACACTCCCAGGACCGCTTGTGTAACACACTCACACAAGCAGTCCAACTTTTTTTAAAGCACAAGTGTAACTTTCATTGCCAGATGGTACTGGATGAACTTATAGAAAAGCATTTTGAAAGGTTTTCATCAGTAAACACCACAGGGCTCAATTGCAAACCACAAAGTAAGATTTGTGAGATCATTTTCTATTTCACCCAGGAGGATTAAGTTGAGGCCTGTTGAATTCCCATTTGAAACTAGACTCAAAAGTCTAGATTAATCAAAATTAGATTTTGAAGACTATTCAAACCACTCAGGTGCCTTTACATCTTTCCCCTGAAGAGACAGTTCAGTTTTGTCCACCGAGTCCATAACCAGTGAAGTCTGACGCTGACCTCTTTAAGGGATCAAAGTTTTTACAGCGATTTTACAAAGGCACACTGATTCATTTCAGTGTATAAGATTCTTGTCATATATTCCTATGATTAACTAAGTAACCTTTTTTCTGACATCAAATTTGTTCTATAAGTACATATTTTTGATCACAGCGGCAAGCGATATCGTTGGAGTTGACTTTGTTGCTCGTAGGCTTCATTAATTAGAAATTACTAAATGTCAGCCGTCATCCTCAAAGTAACTACAACGATTTGGTGAAATGTCGTCAGTATTTATAATGTCATCATAATAGTTTTTCTTCTTTTCAGAAGAAATCAAAAATACATAATGAATATTGTAAGGTTTATATTTTTTGCATTGTGAGTGAACATTTCAATCATATGGTCTCCGACGATTTAAGATATGTGTTTATGAAATATTTACATTTGCAGTACTTTGTTGTTTTATCCATCCATCCATCGTCTACCGCTTTGTCCACTTAAGGGTCACGGGGGGCTGGAGCCAATCCCAGCTAACATTGGGTGAGAGGCAGCTTCACCCTGGACAGGTCGCCAGCCTATCGCAGGGCCACATACAGAGACGGACAACCGTTCACTCTCACATTCACACCTACGGTCAATTTAGAGTCTCCAATTTACCTAACCCCATTCTGCATGTCTTTGGACTGAGGGAGGAAGCCGGAGAACCCAGAGAGAACCCACACATACAGAAAGGCCCTGGTTGGTTTGAACCGGGATTCGAACCCAGAACCTTCTTGCTGTGAGGCAAAATTGCTAACCACTACACCACCGTGCAGCCCATTCCTTTATCCCCCCCTTTCAAAATCACTAGAGGACCCTCCAACTGCACCCTGAAAAACAGTGTTGACACAATAGCAGGTAAAAGAAACTTCAGTGTGCTCTCACCTTTACACTGTCTGATGTTTAACATGAGAAGTATTCAAAATATTGCATGCTTCCTCACTCTTCCTGCCAGCGTCCACTGTCAAGAACAAAAAACATGACAAATAAAATCTATGAAAAGACATTTTCATATCATGAAGGCCCTGTCTGTCTACTCTTGGCTGGATTTAGTCCAGGCTGCTGTGATCCGCCTGCCTGTTAATTGATGAGGGAGTAGCAGTTGTTTGTGGCACTCCGTTCTGCTCTGCTGGGGTTCTCAAACTTTGCCTTTAGCTGACAGAGGAGCCCTGCTACAGATGGAGGGCTAAGCCTGCGTGATCCCTCCCCGCTGAGGGCAGAGAATTAGCTGTGGTGAGGCTGATTTTACCATGTGGATGTGCATGGGAGGGAGAATATTAAAACATTTGTTAAGAGGAGTAAGCAAAAAAGATTTGCCAGTGGCAACAGAGATGTGATGATGCATATACCTGAACTTTGACATGATGTGTGAACCTTTTGTTTTGTCACCCACAGCTTCAGACATACACTGACGTCCAGCGGAACTTTTCCGGCCAGCCCCCTAGAAAAACTTAAGATCATGTGAGAATACAGCAGGAAGATCTAGCCCACTCCCTCGCCGCGAATCTTCACAACATTTTCTTGATGTTGTCAACAACTCTGACCCGAACAATCTCCTGTTGCGTTCTTCATATTTGAGCAGCAAGCTCACGGACATGTCTGCGCCCGATTTTCTGGACATTTTCTGAAATACAAACAATTTATGTTGATCAACATGACCTCCTGCAGATTAAGTCACATATGTGTTGCTCTAGTTAAAAGCGAACAACTCACAAACGTTATAAAGAATATTTAAAAAAACTAAATGGACCAAAAATGCCAAATTTTTGGTCCATTTTGGTTTTTCTTTCCAACATAATCTGTGAACTGGCCTTTACCCCTTAATGCCCCCCAGAGGAGATGCATTGTATAGATATTGATTTAAAAGTCTAATATAAAATTGTTATCTACTCTTTATGTGTCCTACATAACACACCTCTACATAACGGAAGAGAATGTAAGAAAAAAAAATCACCTGAAAAGGGATAAGGCTGTGTGTGTGTGTGTGTGTGTGTGTGCGCGTGTCATAACATAATTCAACAGATTTACGGCTGAGACAAATTGATGTTCATATTCATATATTTTATATAATGTATATCAAACTAAAACTAATACAGCATCAAACTTAAAAAGGATCAAGAGGGAAAAAAAAGAAAAAAGAAAAGAAAAAAAACTGAAAACTGAGCAATCCGTTGGCTTGTGGAGCAGTGGATGTTAAAACCAGGGGGAGTGGAGACTGAGGGGCCATAGCAGATGCCGTGAGTGTCCCATCACATCCCATTCCCGGCGGGAGACATTGTGTGGAGGGGGTGCAGGGGAGTAGGGTGGGACAAGGGCATGGGGAAGAGGCGGGGGTGGGAAGTGGCATTGGGGAAGGAGAAGGGGGTAAATACAGGTGGAGATGAGGCAGCCCAGATTTCTGCAAGGCAACATCTCTTCTTGCTGTTTATTTGATTTCCTTTTTTTTCATACATAATTTTTTTTATCATATATTTTTTTATTTCAAACACAAAAAACATGTTCTAAAAAAAAGCAGCCTTGGTGCGTTGAATGTGTAAAACGAGGGGGGGCCAAGTCCAAGTTTTTCTTTTTTTTCTTTTACTGTGACAAAGATTTTGTCTACTCAGTTTGTCAACGTTGTTATTGTACTTGTGTTTGTGTTGTGAGAGAAAACCATGACAGCAGTTGGGAACATGAATTTGTGAAGTGTGTGAAAGGAGTTGAGAGAAAGGGGGGGTGGGGGGGTATGGTGAATATTTGGCTGTGTGCTTGTGATACTGTCTTCGCTCCTCTGTGCAACACGTATACACGAGTCGTTCATGTATCACGACCAGGCCGAGGGCAGAGAGGCTTACTTGCACTTGTGTGTCACTGGACGTGCATGATGTCCAGTGTATTTATGTATGAGATGACTGTGTATTTGTGTGTGTGCGTGTGTGTGTAAGTGTAGGTGTGTGTACTGTAGGCCCAGACCGGGGGAGGGGAGGGGAGGGCATGCTCGGTGACTACTGTGTGTCCAGCCAGTTCATCAGTCAGTCAATGAGTCGGTCCTCTCAGTGATCAGAGGGACAGTTCCTATTCTTTAGCCTCCAGGAAGAGCGTCTCCTGTGGAAACAACTTGGCCTCCAGCAGATTCGATTCTGGATCCAACTGGGTGATCTGAGAACAGATGGGGGGGGGGGGGGGGGTCGTTAGACTGTCGCTGACCAAATGATTTTAATGCTAGAACTGCACCTCATGGTTAATAGTTTCATTAGTGTTTAACCTGACTTTAATTTTTTTTTTAAACCAAGTGTTGTATTGTTGATATTATTACAATGAAGTAATAATAATAATAATACATGACATTTCTAGAGCACTTTTCTTGAAACTCAAAGTGCTTAAAGTATCCATCAAGTATCCATCACAATATCCTAAATCGCTAAATATCTTCTTCATTTGCTTGTTTAGTCCAAACAAAGATCATACACACATAGTACATTAACTATGTACTATTAAGCACAGAGAATTGGCATATTTTCACATTTGAGAAAATGAATGTCAACATTCTGTGTTTGCTGCTATTTCGGTTTTCACGTTTTTTATTCAAATGTTTATATCTTTCTATATTTTGACATTTATATATTCATGTTTGACAGGAGAGAAAAGCCTCTTATGATTTCTCTGTTTCTGTGTATAAAGATAATAACGATCTTTATAATTTCTGATTTTGAAGATGCAACCAGTAAATGGTTTGTAGGTTTGATTCAACTATACATCTGCTGGCAGACAGTGTTCAATTAAATCAACAAATTATTTCAGCAGCAGTTATTGGATTACATGGTGATTGATGTTCTGGCCATGCATCTAAACTGAGCTGCCATTTTCCACAGCCTCAAAAAGATTTAAACAAAATTGCTCAACAAAAGTAGATTGATTTGAAAGCTTGTTCTAGCAACAACGCTGGCAGACAGAACGTGATGACGTCCAACAGGCGCAGCCACACAGGCAGTCAGATTTGTTTTAAAGTCAGTTTAATCTTATTATCTAAACTTTTTCAATTACATCTTCAGATTTTTTTCACATGTGTGAACACGGGACTGCAACTCAGGTTTTTGTAAGAGAGTGTATTATTCTAACATCATTAAAAAAAAACTATAGGCTGTAATCTGAGCAGCTGGAGCTTTGTTTCCCTCAGAGGACAGTCAGGTTTGTTTTCACGAAAAGGCTCCAATCCAGAACAAACTGATGAAGGTTACAGGACAGGAAAGACAGTGTGTGTGTGTGTGTGTGTGTGTGTGTGTGTTATAAAAGCTCTGTGAAGTGTGTGAGAGAGAGAGAGAGCAAGAGTAGCAGAGATTGCGAGAACTGTGTGCATTTTTGATGACTAATAGAGACTAATAGTGACTAATTTCCGCCGAGACAAAGGTCAAACAGGAACGTAGCTGCAGTGTAGAGGAGAGAAACATTTATCTCTTTTCAATACCCGGCACAGCAGCTATTGTCTAAGAGCGAAGGAATAATTTAGTACCACCCACAACGGAGCTGATTGAGTTAGCCGACACGAAGGGGGTCGGTTTAGTTTTTTTTTTTTCAGAACAGGACAATCTGACTCTCTCCCTCACACCCACCACCCCTGTGGGCCTCTTAGCTTATGTGAGCTAATCACTGGAAGGGTTGTGTTACATCGGGCCAATCTAACACCTGGGCCGAACGGGCGAGGTGGTGTGACACCGAGATGTGTCCGGGGCTTATCTGAGGACTGCTGCGTCAGCCCCTCTGATTAGGCCTTCTATTCTAACCTCAGGGTGGGATAATTAACCATCACGCTGTACCTGCTCTAGAAGGTCGGAGGGCAAGCCGAGCGCGGTAAAGGTCGACCTCACAACAAGCAGAGGGATACTTCTGTGAACTCTGACCATGAACCGAACCACCAGCTTCAACTACATTCACCTTCTGTAAAATTTAAGCGTCTTATTAATGTCCTAACAATCAGGGATTTTATAAAGAGCAAATCTTGCTCTATACGCGAATACTAAAAGCTAAATATCACAATAATAATGATAATGATGAAAAAATTGTCCTTCATCTCTACATGGTAATAAACAATGAGTCTATTTCAGCTCCAGAGAAACATATTATTTTAGAGACTGAAAACAGTAATAAGAGTAAAGAAATAAAATTCAAAACAACCTTCACATCTCAACTAGTGTTCAGAGGTGTGTAGACACTGCTCAAAGGCAAAGACAAAGAAGAAGAAAAAAACTGAGAAGGCAAGTAAATTAAGGAAAGGTGAGGAGGACATATCATCATCCGGCAACCTATCCATCTCCCAGGGGTGTTTGGAAATGTCACACCGTGTGCACTTGGGCGGCCTTTGACTCCATATCTTTCATCTCCTTGTCCTAATTTCAACGTGTCATTTAGACTCTTGACTTCTCAGCAGGGTCCTGGGGCGCGCGGTGCGGGCGGGGAGGGGCTGCCGCATCAACCTTCTGCCCATCACCTAGTCAACTGCCTCATAGCACAGCAGGGAGCGAGACGCCATGAGGAGAGGTAAAATGGTGTGCGCGTTTTTATCAGCGCGTGTGTGTGTGTTTGCCGCAAACATATTCCATCCCAACGGTGGGGAAAACTACCAACAGGGCTGCTGCGCTCCTTTTCCCACCTCAGGAGCAGCACGCTGCAAATGGCTGCCATGCTAATGAACCTTACAGGCTGTTATGACACCACAGCATCAGGTAGGAGTAATTGAGGCTTTGGGGTGTGGGCACGTGTGTGTGTGTGCGCTTGTGCACGTGTGCGAGGCATATAAGCGAGGCCGGTATTGTGCGCCGTGATTGAAATTGGGATGAGAGTTTCTGCTTGTAGTGCACCAGGGAGAGACATCGGGGGAAGAGCAGCATCTGACTCTGAAGAAGAAAGTAGGGAAACAAGATGCCACACTGACACAGGAGACGGGCGCCATCGGTGATTGTTTACATTGTTATCCAATTAACAGACCATAAGCATGGAGGCATCTGTCAACAAACAAAGCTGTTGTTTTTCTTCTGCTCTGCCTAAGCCATATTCTCTCCTCTCATGCCTACACAGCCACGCATACATACATACATACATACATACATACATAAGACCGACACAATCTAGCTCTCTGCTTGCAGTTTGTCTTTAACCTCGAGTCAATATCATTTCCATCAGCCAATTTAAATCAAATTAATCAGCTAAAATTTGTCTGGCTAATTTAAAAGATGAAATTAATTTTGAATGATTTTCATCCGACTAAATAACATTTGCGGAAAAGGAAAAGGTTTTCCAGTTCATAATTAAAAATACATAAATTAACAAAATAAAAAAAACAGAATTGAAACTCAGCACAAAAATAAATTTCATTAATTTGTGTGGCAGCAAATCACAACGTTACATTATTTGGTCGAGGCTTTAGAGCATTACAGAGAGAAACCCAACAGTTCTCACAAAGAGCAGAACCAGACTCAGGACCAGCCTCCATCTTGAGGGGAGAGAAATGAGGGAAAGACTAGAGGCAAATGTAATTTTAAAACTGGAATAAATGAAAAAGACAGATGGTGTGTCTCTGCAATCTTCGATATTTTATCTTTCTTTTCTTGTGAAAAACTGTGCCACAATAAATTATCAGCTGTATTTGGCATTATCAAACTTTCATTATCAAATTTCCCCACGGTTAAAGGCTGCATAATTAACACTTAATGTGAAGTTTTAGAATAAACACCACAATCGAACGTCACTTGATTCAAATGAATAAAACACGCAGATATAACAGAGGCGGCGACACTAAGCAACGTTCAGCCGTGAAAGGAAAGAAAGAGAAAATAAACACGGGCCCTTGAGATGTCCGTTTCCAATATAATCAAACGTGCAGCTGAAATAACGCATTTTTAATGAAGCCATTACAGGCCCTACTATGTTAATTAAAACCAAATAACTTGTCTGTTTTAAACTAGTGTTGTCAAGTGTTTATTTGGCCAATTACAAAAGCAGTGGGAGATCATTATATGCTGCCAGGAGCGTTGACAGCACAGAGCGCCGGGGCGTGAACAGAAAAGAACAGACCAGAATACGGTACTTCAAAGGCAGAAAAGCACTGCACAGCTTTTTGTGTGTTTGTGTGTGTGTGTGTGTGTGTGTGTGTGTGTGTGGGGGGGGGGGACGACGACACACACCAGAAAAATGGGGAATGAAGAAGAAAAGTAAATGAGAGACTAAGTGAATTGAGAGAAAATAAGTTTATTATCTAGTTTATGCTTAAAATATATTTAAAAGGATGTTTACTAAGGGGGGGGGGGGAATGCACAGGGGTAGGGACACAAAGACTGTGGAACAAAATGAAGGTATAATTGCGAGGGATGGGGACCGTGTGAGCAGGGAGGTACAGAGGCAGCAGGAGAAAGAAAGAGGAGGGAAAAAGGAGACAGAGGGAGGGAAAGCTGGAAGGAAGAGGAGAAGGAGAGGGCTGATGGTGGGGAGGGGGGCCAAGATCCTTGGGGGTGAAACAAATCAAAGATGCAGCTTTTAACGTCGTCTCTGTGGACGTGTAATTATTGTACTGTTTAATGATTGATATTAGTGAAAAGTCCAGTCTCGCAGTACGTGCAGGGAAGACTTGACCTTTCCAAGTTGCTTCTGAGCTAGTTGTGATTTCACAAAAACCTTGCGTGTTCAGCAGAGTCAATTGTGAGAACAGCCGTCTGGTTTCAAACTCTGCACATTTTTTTGAGTGTAGGGAGACTTGAAGAGAGGGAGATACTGGCCCAAGATGAAGCCACACATAATGTCTAGCTTCAAAAATGAAGCATGGTGCCATACAGCTCGTGGAGAATATCAGAAGAACAATCCGAAACCTCTGAATGAAACTACTTTTAAAATAAACTACCTTCCTTCCTCCTGTGCAAATAACTGTCAGATAGTGGGAGAAGAAAAACAAAAACACACCAGTACAACAGATGTCAAATCTATTTCAGTGCAGCGCGACTGCTTCTTCTGTGCCACTGTTTATTTTTTCTGCATCTCGGGTTTTGTCTAAGAATCATTTTTGCAAATTCGCTCAGAGAGCTGGAAGAAGGATTAAGAGGAGGTGAAATAGAGTACAGTATCACTGTAGGAAAAATAATACGCCAGGTTGACAGTGTTTGGGTGTCTATGAACGGCCGGACAGGAAGAGCTGATTGTCGATTATTATACCGACAGTCTAAACATGGTCACCGCGAGCTGAAGGAAGAAGACCTCAGGCCTTTCAGCAGCGGACCGTGCTCAACAAATATGAAAGAAAACGAAGGAAAATCTTGAATGGAAAGCTGAAAACTGAAACACTAGACAACCCCCCTCTCTCTCTTCCTCAAACTCGCTGACAATCATAGAAACGGAGAAAGGGTTAGTTCCCTGAGCACGGCTAAGCCTAGTACAAATGATGCCAGTGTAAGGCCTGCTGTAGTGCTGAAGAGATAAGCCACTGATACCAAATGTTGAGGAAGAAACTGAGTCCCAAAAAAATCGGAGACTAATAGACACTTATTGGCTAAACTACAGGAAGGTGGAAGAAGCACGAATCAGACGCATCTGAAGTGGCTCTGATGTTTTATCTCAAAGTGGTAGAAGTTGATGATAATAATAATAATAATAAACTCACGTTTACAGATTGACAGATTCACAATACAGCACTTTCTCCTGGTCAATCATTTTTAGCCCAAAATATTTTGACTAAACTTCACTTGATGTTTTTGAGTTGGATTGCGTGGATCGACTGATTTGTGTCACGACTGAATGGCATAGAAGTGAAATACTGACGAGGAGGGAAAATCGCAAAAGAAAGAGTGACACTCCACAAAGCCGGAAAAAAACTCAAAAAAGGGAAAGAAGGTTTCAACAGTTGTGCAGTATTACAAATGCAATAGTGGTCTATCCTCTATCCTCTGATCCTGGCAGAGCAACAGTGAGAGCGTCTGGACGGGATGGAGGCTTTCTATGCTCCCTCTCATTTAATTACAACACAGAGCTGCAGGATTAGACAGGGGCCTGTGTTCACAGCCTCGTACTGGCACTACCACTGAGCTGCTGCACTTCTCCCTTTCCCCAAACCCCCTTGCCTTTCTGTTTTCTGGAATTATCTCCCATCATCTTCTTTTTTAATATCTTCCCCACTTGTCTCCTCTATCCTTTTCTCCATCAGACTGTTTCTCTGATTAAATCTCTTCTTTGTTTAAGCTTTTATCTTCTCTGTTCTCTTCTCTGACTAGTTCTGCAGTCGCCATCCTCCTCTCGCTCCTCCACCCCTCTAATCCTCCCATCCTGTTTTTGCTGGAATTTCATCTGCGATGCAGACACATCTTTATCTCAGACTCAAACACATGTTTACTCTTGATTATAAAGAGACAACTGTGAATCCTTTAAGTGACAAAGTTGTGAGCGGGGCATTTGTTTGCTTGGAAATATTTGTGCATGTGTTGAAGTGTGCGATTGTGACGAAGACGAGGAGTGTGAGCGACGTGTTAATGTGTGTGTTGGTTTGAGGTGTTTGTGCCCCAGCGTCTCTGCAGACTGCGATGGCACACTGCCTGGGCAAGCCTGCCTGCACGCGCACACACACACACACACACACACCTCTATACAACCACCACCACCCACTCCTCCAAATGCACTCCTATCTTGATTAATGGAAATCCCATTTTTGTTTCCAGCAGCATGGCTAATTAAACTGGTAGTTAGAACAGTGCTCATTAGCTCGCTGACACCGCGCGCGGCCACCAAGCCCTCTAATGAATGGCTGTAGCTGAGTGAGAGCTGCCGAGCATCAGCAGAAGAGCCACAGAGAATACTACTGTTAGTGCTGACAACTGTATCCTAACACAGCCACTGTGTACTGTATTCACCACGGACTGATTCCTAATTAATATTCACTGAATAATACGTGTGCGCAGGTGAATTGATAAACAGTCGGCTTCACTCGCCCCCATCACAGGTACAAGTAAACAAAGTGACTAGGGCAGCTGTAGCACATAAAAACATTAAAACCAGGAAAAACTAAATCGGGAAATAGACACAACATATCGTCTTCACTGTTGTCCCTGCTGCTCTCCGGTCACAGCTGCCACCTGAGTTTTTTTAGCACAGGCCAAACTGGAGAATCCAATTACAGCTGTGGATCTATCCAGCAGAGATTCCAGCTGCGTCCGAGAACACTTCATAACCTGCTGCTGCTCTTCTGCAGCGAGGATGAATTTAGAGCTCATCTGAGTGGGCGGAGAACTGTTACGATGCACAGCGCAAAACTGCCATCAGACAACAGGATAATTCAGCTCCAATCTTTGTAAAAAAGCCTTTACCCCTCCACTTGTTAATTTATCAGATTATATAAATGTATGAGCAGAATTGGTTCATATTGGGCGTGTGTGTGTGTGTGTGTGTGTGTGTGTGTGTGTGTGTGTGTGTGTGTCAGATACATCACTCACATTTCTTCGAGGGAAGGTGGTGAGGAGCTTGAACCCTTCGAAGGGGTATCCCTTGGAGGCCACAAAGTCGAAGAGGACCTGGAGCTTGCAGCTGCCCAGGAAACGCCTTTCCAGGAACTCTCCACTTGGTGTGCGGATTCGCAGTTTGCTGATTTGCTCTCCAGCCTCCTCGGCGGGCTCTGGCGGTAGGGCCTGCTCCAATGACAAGCGGATTGCCTGAAAGACAGGAAGGGGGGGAAATCCAGTATTGTGGTCAGTGACAGTTTGGGTGCTCGACATAATCTAACTAGAGAGTTGGCCAGATTTCCATAATGCATATGGTCTACTTATTTAAAGGTTATTTCCTCATAGTGATGTGTAAAAATACACCAACTCTACTCTACTACCCCCAACTCTTCTCAAAATATTAATTGCATACAATTATTGAAGCGCATGACTTTTTCTAGTGCTTCACATTGTTGACTGAGGGCAGAGATGTTTACATACAGGTGTCAATGAGGTGCAGCTGTCAGCACTGGTGCCGCAGGGTTGCTGTTTTTTCGTGCCAATTAGCATCACAAAAGTTACTGATGATTCCGTTTTCATTTTTACAGTTTGTTGATGAAAATGAGGACAAACGGCTGCCGGATAAGTACATTATTTTAATTTAGCTTGTGTGTTTGCACATCAGCACCTTGCGTGTTATTTTTATGTTGTATTTTTGTACATTTAATACATCACTATAGTAGACAGGCTTTATAAAATGAAGTGGATTAGTGCAGAGGAGGGAAGCCAGGAAGCTTATAGAGTCTTCCCCGATGCAAGAAAAAAAATTAGATTGTCGAGAGTGGTTATAAAAATGAAGCCCTGTCTCACACTAGAAAATGTAAACCCAAGACTCAATGGTAACACTGGCAGCGATGAAGACAATGACACACTATCCAAATAAGTATGAAGGAGAAGCCAAGGAGTTGCTCCCAGAGTCTTGATTGCAGCACTGTTGCCTCACATTAATTAAAGGATCTTCTTGTCCAGAAAATGTTATTAAATTAGTTGTCCTGTGTCTCACCCTGTTCCCTAAAGCCTGGTGTAACCCAGAAGGTTGCCAAGTAGCATTTCAATATGCATTTCAAGAGTATTCCTCTTTCATGCTGCCTTACCTCTACTCAGATAGATGGTGCTCAGTTAGGGGAAATCTGAGACTGAGCCTGTTGATAATCTCAGTGTCTACCACACATAGATCAAAGTCTTTAAAGTGTAATCTCTTATTTTACAGACATTAACTTTGTAAATACGGTGTACACCACAGAGTAAAGGTGGCATATCTAGTACAAAGACAACCATCAACGTTCATCTTGCACAGCGAAGCTAATCAGCTCTCCTGTGTTCTGAAAACCTTGCTTCAGCGACTCCCCCGAGCCCTCCTCTTCTTACTGCTCCTGCCTCCCCCACACCTCCTCCTCCCCTGGCTTGTTGTTCCTGTTTGGCCAGCCTGGGAGCATATGCTGTGACAACACGCCCCGGCTTTATTTACACACCATAATGCAATTATATTTCATAAGAGTGTACAACAGTAGCTCATTAGCAGCTTCGGGTGTTGGGTGGGCAGGGTAGGGCGCGTGCCACTCCGCCATCAGCTCCCTCAGGTATAAGAGCTGATGCTGACTGAGTTAAAGGCGCCCCCGGGGACAAGGTAATGCACACACACGCACACACACAAACACACACGCACGCACACACAGACAGGAGTGTGTGTGGTAGTGGACATATAAATGCAGACAGTCTATCAACCACAGACACAAGCATAAACACCCACACAAGTGAGAGGTAGCGTCCCCAAAGAAACCACAGGACACACGCCTGGGCGAGCCTCGGGGCCCGGCTGCTCCACACAAACAATCAGAAGCATCTATCCGTCCATTTATGTGCCTCGCCAGCTCCACTCTGCTAACCGCAGAGAGCAAACAGAGGACGGGTATAGGGAGAGCGGTGCACCTGACAGCCACACAACTGTATGCTAAGAACCCCTGAAGGAGGTAAATAGTAAAGTCAACCCACACCGGTACACAAAACACATGCACACTACCATCCCCAACCAACACTCCGCTTTGCACAAAGGCACAAAATCACAGAGAAAGGATTCCCTCTAGCATTGTCTTCTCTCGGGTGGCAACTTGTGTTTTTGTTTTGTCTGCAGTTTCTGTCATATACACCACTAGGTTACTGCCTCATAGGAAAACTGGAAACAACAAAAACAAAAAAAAATAATGATGAGTTCAAAACAGACACATTGTTGAACTTTTGAGCTTTTCAGAGTCCAACAACACTATGGTGTTTTGATATTAAAACACACCTTACTGTCGCGGTAAAGCAATAAATCGAGGGAACAAAACGTATATGGCCTACAAATGTATCTGTCTTGAGGCCCCGGGTGAGGTTTTCCACAGTATAATCAGCCACTCAGTGTTGTAAAGGAGAATGTAATAAGAAAGGAAAGGGTATTCTCTGTAGAGCTGCATTATAATGTCAACACAAACAGAATTATGTCAATTAAAACAGATTTTTCAAACACAATCATGTTTCTCCTACTTCATCTAGTGAAATTAATGAGTCAGATTCCAGCAGTACAGATTAACTGTAAACCTATAAGGATTTTTTTTTTTTTGCAGTGACCGAGAAAAGGAATTAAGAATGATATTGATAAGCACAACAACCAATCAAACAAAAATTGCATTAATACTTTTCGTTAATTTTCTATGTAACTTTTCTTGTCAGTGTATCTGTAGACCTGTGGAAGTAATTGTGTACACTGGAGAAGACGTATTTATATGTGTCAGCATGGGAGACACCGTCGAAACCACGGCACTTGGGCAGAGAAAACTGATCGGAGTTAGACCATGGTGGCCTTTCTTCTTTAAAATAAACAAACGTGCAAACAGTTTGGTTAGTGGACTATAGTGATATAATTAAGAAAGCCCGGTCCGAGGCTCTTTTGTTATATTCTGTTTAACGTAAGAGACAAATCACCTGAGCAGGCCGGGTCACCCAATACCTCTCAGTGCCCCGAGGCTCTCTGCTGCTGAGTAAACAACAATCAGCGAGGACTACACTGTATTACTATAGACTGTATTACAACAATGGCGCTGTCCTCACAGACAATTATTGTTTTCCCCGCATGCGTGACAGTGTGTCAGTCCGTGTGTGATTGTGTGAGTGTGTTCATCCCCTGCTTCACATACATTAATTGTTTTGCTGTGAATGTGCGTGTTTGCTTGGGTTCTGCGTGTTTGTGTACATAAATTGCCTCAGTCTTTTGTTCAGCTACGTTTTAATAGGAGGCTACGTGCTGTACCAATGTAAAGCTGTTAAACAGAACAATAACTGTGTGTATGTCAGGTGACACTGGCAGGGATGGGCCTCGCTGTAATTAGGATATTTAATTCTTCTAAAAAATGGCAGTAGGCCTGTTCACCCACACTGCACACGCTTCACTGACTGGCAGGCTTCACCAAAACCATAATCTAATTGACTCATTATTGTGAAGCGACAGCAAAACGGATAAATAATGACAGTACGATGGCAGTCACTGTACGTTGGCAATAAACGTATCACTCCTCTGCCTTGCACTGATCACGATGGAATATTAATTTGACAAATTTGCAAAATGTGAGTGCCATGTGTGCATGACTGTCTTCTCACCTCCTTTTCCTCCTCCTGCTCCTTTCTCATCTGTTCCAGGCGAACCTGCTCGGCCTCTTCTTTCTCTTGGGCTTCTCTCTGAAAATGACAGAAAGGAACTTCTGTAAGAGCAGAACCAGATTAAACATGCAACACTCAAGTTTCTGAAGATTGAAGTACTGAACAATTTCCTAGACGTTTATCAGCAAGTACGGAATTCAAACTGCCTCTTCATTCTGATTGTGTTGGGAAAATGTATTGCTTAAAGTAAAGTCATTGTATTTCATCAATATGCTTTTGACACTAAATGGCATTAGATACAAAAGCATCAAACAGCAAGCAACCACACACCTAAGATGCTTAAATATGATAATAGGGCTATTAGCAAGGAAAATTACTGTTTTTCGCAATAAGAAAACAGAGGTGATGCCCATAAAAAAATCTCCTTCTGTCATATGTAAAATTGGACATTTTCTGGAGTTCATGTCTGAAAACAGCTTAAGAGTAGATGTTTCAAGCTTTTGGTTTTACTTAAAAAACATCACCAGGAACTGAAAGAGATGTAAGGGAATAAAAGTAATAACAAATACCAGTGATACAGAAGAACAATTCTTTTTAATTTAAGTACCTTCTTACGGTCAGCCTCTAAAGACAGGCGGTAGGCCTCGTCCTGTTCTCTCTTCACTGTCTCTCTTGCCTCACGCTCATCCTGGGTGGAGGGAGGGAAAAAGAAAATGGGGCACATTAACTAACAAGATAATAAAGGAAACACAGGGACAAAACATCTGAGCTGAGACGGTGGGTGTGGGAGCCAAAAAAAAACCAAGCAAAGGAAAATGCAGCATGTCAAGTGTGGTTACGTACAAACACCAGGTATGAAAGAGGAGCACCAGAGGGGAATTCATTGTGACCGGGCTGTCATTTACCAGACCCCGAGCCTCTTTTATGTTTCCTCATCTCAGTTTCACCGTCCCTTTCTATTTCATTCACTCTGCCTCTGTCTTCCTGTTTGTACAGTGGGAAGGGGACAGGCAGCCTTTCTCTTTCTACCTTCTGTGGCTACAAAGTGTTTTATAAAGACTGAGACTAAATACGAGTGCCCATTGTGTTAATAGTGCACAGCCATTAGTTTTCTTTTTTCTGAGGGCCCATGCTGTGTGCCAGTCCGGATATGGCAAAGGAAGCTTATTGTGATGATCAGAGGGCTACTGTGCAGCTAGGCAAAAGAACAGTGTGTATTGTTGTATTCAATCAGAAAAATGCAAAGGATACATTTGTGCTTTTGGTCTGCATAATAGATGAACATTGAAAGGAAACTGTAAAAGAATGGTGGACGGGCACACAAGCATCAAAAGTGGCGACCTTCAATAGACTGGCCCTGAGTCACGCAAACAAGCTGTACAGAACATGTTTGATACTGATTTTACACAGTTGTGAAATGTTTTCAAATGCACTGTCTGCTTTGAATGCCCTTCGTGCCCCAGAGGCACGAAGCAAAATGTAAATCTACTGTGTTTCTTCTCAGGTAACTTAAGTTTGGAGGAAAAAAAGAAACAGATTTTCCACGACTATATCTTGGTTTCTGATCAGGTAATGGTACACACTAATTTCAAAAAGTCAGAGCTGTCAAATATTTTAATGTTTGTTCACAAATAAAGAACAGAGTGTTGTAAAAAGCTGTTTCTAATTTGGTGTTTAATAAAGGAAACAAGTGGCAAATTTAATATATAACACATACTATCAATTGAGAGCCAGGTGAATGTCCTCTCTGTGGACCTTGCCTTCTCCCTGAAGCTGGGTTATATATATGTTTTAACTAGTACTGGCTTCAAAACCGTGTTGTTTCTCAATATAGTAATTTGCTCAAACCAGCTGTTTATCCCAAAAACGAGCACTAGTTCGTTTTGGCAGTACTTCACATGAATTGCATGTCAACTGACCCGTGGATGCTGACAGATCACAGACCAAAAAACCTGCCATGAGTAGTCAGCTGGTTAGTGAATACTAATCTATAACACAGACAACCATAAGAATGACTGGCGAGTCAGTAAGGTTGGTTGAAGTCACAATGTGGCTGTCCAGCTGCTCTGTTTCCAGACAGACACAAAAGTGAGTGTCAAAGTGGAATGTCTGGTTTGGGTGGGCGTCTGTGTTCATGTCTGACTTCGCCTCTGGAGAGGCCAGGTGGAAAGTAAAGAGAAAGAGGGAAGGGAACTCGGGAAGAGGGAAATTTACTCAATTCACCTGAGAGCTGCTTACAGTAAAGTTGGTATTAGTGAAATGTCAAGGTTGAGTTCACCTTTGAGATGGGAAAGGTCCTGTGGTTATTGGTATAACAATGAATAACCACATTGAAGATTATGCTTTCATAATCACTTTTACTCTCTTCGATGTCTTTTTGAGATCATTATATAATATAGTTCTGAACAGCTTGACAAGTTAGCATATAAAGATGCACACTAATTGAAAAATTGTCAAATTTGAACAATTTGGTTTGGCAATAATATCAACCAATTAATGTTTGCTGATATGAAAACATTCTTTTATTTTTTACAGAATAATATCAGGCATCCAAGAATCGATAACGGGCGTCCTATAGACTTAATTCATGTTTTGTCTCACCAAGATGACTTAAGGAGCATGTTATATGCAATTATATAAAAAAAACTACAAAAATATTTCATTTGAGCATTGTTCTTGCACGGCAGCTCATCTTTAGAAAACATCGAACATTTGAGAATGTATTTTCCAATTGATAAAAAAATGGCTTTACAGAAAAATTTCTTATATCTAAGAAGTATAAAAATATATAATCTTAATATCTGTACAGTCTCAGGTATTGTTTTGGAACCAGTTACAAGAAAAATTTCCCAATGACACCCAGCCTTAAGTATGAACCTTCATGATTCACAGTCTGATGTGACACGTACATTCTGTAACCTAAATACATCTTGTCTCTTCTTGTCATTAATGATAATTTTAAATGACAAGAACCATAAATCACAAAATGAAGCCAGAGAATTGTAGCAATAATAACGCCTCTGAGAGAATAACTGTCAATCAACATGTGGTAACTCACCTGAGGAAGTTTAACCCCAGGGCTTGTGTGTGTGCGTGGGTGACAAGATTAATTGCTGAACCATTGTTCCCATAACTGAGATGCTATGACTCTCACGTTAGTATTGTTGAAGATGCTGTTAGTTTGGTTGACTGATTGTCAATCAAACTAACATGGTGTGACATCTGTCATCTAGAGATACTGTAGTCTAAAACAAGGGTAAAGGGTGACCTCTTTGAATGTGCTCTGCATTGTGGCAAATTCCTAATTCTTTGACCCTAAGTTATAAAAATGAGAGAGAAAATGAGAGCTTGGGAGAATTGCGTGAATACAGATAGAAAACATGCCTTGACAAAAACACTTATTGTGTCCTTCCCCTTCGTTTGATGTCCCTGGGTAAACACAGCAGTAAGTGGTTGAGAGGATCAGGTGAAAATCTTTGACAGTGATGGGTCTGTCATAATGTCCCAGGTCCATGTCTATGACATGAAAGACCATCACCATTCTTCCATAAATTTCTTTTTTCTGAGGAGTGTAACCTTCAGTGGTGTTTGTCCACTTTCTATTGGAGAAATGTAGGCAATCGACAGACACAGAGCGGTGCAGTGTTACATACACAGTGCAGTGAATGGGAAACGAGTCCTGTACCTTTTCAAAAGACCAAAGACTGAAGTTGGCACAGTAAAGAGGTGGAGTGATTTAAGTATTCTCCGCTTGTCATTATAACTATGTCCAAGTTCAACGGTTCACTATGGTCTGTACCAGCATGTTGTGATTCGTTTGAGTTGTCACTACAGATCGTCATGTGTCCAAAATAAAACCTTTCCTAAATCAAAATCTTTAACCTTTCTTTCCTTTTTAAGGCACAGTTAACCCAATCAAAATCATTTTCTACATCTTCAAGATCAGAGTTTCACATAATCATCAGACCTCATCTTTGATGTCCTCTTGTTGTTGTGCTGTAAAGATCTCCATGGCTCCCATTAACCTCATCATCAGCTCGTCCACTGTCGTATTGCCTGAAGATTAAAAATCAAAACAATCAATGACAATCTACAGGGTGTACCTTTATCTTTTTTCTTTTACATTCATTACAAACACATATATATGTATAAATATAATCACACTAAATAAAGTAGGAATTACCTTGAATAACATTTAGAACTTCGTTTGATGTGCGTTTGCCCATTACTATAAGGAGCAGGGGGAACTGGTCTGTCTTGTATGTCCGTATAGTTTGTGTCACCACACTTCCAAAGTGCCTTGTACACATGGTGAGTAGTCTGGAACAATAAAAGAAATAAATCCATTTAAAATTTCAATTTTATTATTCTCCTTCTGCATTTTTGGGGGCAAGTGTACACATTTCAGAGCCCACAATAAAAAGGACATCCATGGACACAGACATAAAAAAAATTTTTTATACATATGGAAATGGCAGTGTAGTTTTCAGCTTTCCAGACTTCATCAGAAAAGAGAAATATACACAACTTGTGGCATTAAGGACTTTAAAACCAATTTTTCCTTATTTTCCTATTCAATCAGAGTGACTTGCTATGTCAATTGGAACCATAGGTGAATTAGTATTCCTCACCAGACACCGAGAATTGATAGGGCAGGAGAGGATTTCTTATTCCATTACAAAGACAGAACTTTTTAAATTAACATTTCAGAGAGGGAAAAGGGTAGCAGGCAGCCGGGGCACTGCCAAGCTCCCTGTAAATGTCATAATATTAATGAATTGCTATAGACTGAATGCAAATATAGATTAGCTTTTTCTCCCGCCTTTTAATAAGATCTACTTTAATAACTGGCTGGTAAAATGGAGAAGTAATGGAATGGATGGAGGGACAACAGGTCAGAGGAAGAAGATAGATGGAGGCGATGCTGTCGGAGGGGGGTGGGGGGTATAAAACACGAGCCCAAAGCCGTGGCAGCTACTTTCAGACTTTTCAAACTGTGAAATTGCGTATTTGAGCTCATTGTGGTACTTTTCTAAAGTAAGAATTATACCAGTAAATGCTAAAAATATTGATTGAAAGATGGCGAATAATGGGGAAGCTACTGCACCTGAATCCAAAGCAGAACAGAATTTAAGATGCAATCGCTATATGATTTGAACAAAACCTTTACGAATGTTGAACTTTGAATGACCCACGTCTTGCTATGAAAAAGTTGGGTACCCTAATTCCTGCCGATCGTTCTGTCCTGACATTCATCCCTGTTCAGACCTTGACCGAGGCCGACAATAACAATAGCCCTCAGGGAAACTCTAACCTGTAATGAAAGGCCAGGGAACAATGGACACTAACTTCAAGGGTAACCCAATCTTAAATCTCCCGTCAAGCACAAACCAACCTGCTTTAGTTTCCATCTCAAAACTAGGGAAGTCAGTCGACCACAGTAGAAAAAAAATAAAATAATCATCACCACAACATAAATACTGCTCAATCTGGAAACTCAGCCTGAACTACGACATTTCCAGTCACTCATGTTGAATCAGGATATGAAACACTTATATATATCCAACATATAGAACAAGTGTGGCAGGAGGAAGTCAAACTACTCCAGGAGCTAAGGTGAACAGTTCAACACAGTCTCAACCAGCCATGATATAACATGGTAAAGAATGCAGCCTAGTCCAAACCAGACATGTGGCCTTTAAAATCCTTCAGGGGCGTAACTACATGTGGAGGAAACACCTGCATGGAAGTTGCAACTAATGTGAGTTAAAGACGCTGCTTCGCTGCTTCATGTGATCGACTACCTTCTAATTTGTCGCCCATCCCATCTTCATCGCTCGCTGCACATCCACACAGCAAAAACAGTTGATGTTTCCCTGGACTGTCACATAGCATTTTCTTCACATCTAGGGAGTGCGTGAATATGCAAGTCGACTGGTTCGACCTGACAGCTGCTTGACTGAGCAGCTGATGAGCCCAACTAGTACAGTAGCACTGCAGGGAATGTGTGGCCAGCCACCTGTACGAGAGGAAGTATGGGAACCGGATGCTTTGGTAGCTCACTGTGTCACACACACATTTGGACATGTTTTGATTTGAAAATGACATTTTGTTCTCTCTCTCTCTCTCTCTCTCTCTTAACCAGTTATGTTTTCAGGTAGGAGGATGTCAAAAGGAGAAGTCAAGTGTACAGGACAGATTTGCATGTTGGTTGGTCTCTGCTCTTAGAGGTTAAGAGAGAAGTTGACACTTCATTTAGAATAATATGAATCCTTGCATTACAGGGCTATTGTACCTTTCTATACTGTTGACTGTCTATGGAAGTCTATAGAATATAATCAGCATATAAAATAAAGAGACTTTAAATATTTTTTGGGCTTTTAAAGATATGTTAGGATTTAATAACATTTAATAGATTTGAAGAAGTGTGACATACTGGTAAAACTATCCACTTTTAGCACATTTATCAAATCATAGTTTCAATATTTGCCATGTGCAACAACAGTTCAACGCCTGTGCAATATATCAGAGTCATTTCTCAGGGGTGACAATTACGCTGACATCCAATCAGCGAAACTGCATTTATGCATAATTAATCATTTAACTGAGAGGCCTATGAGAATACGGCGAGCAAAGCAACAGGCACATTCCAACATCAGCAGGTTTGTCAAACGCAGTCAGGAATCAGGATACCTTTCCAACAGCCTGTGTGATTGGTGCCAATCACCAGTCACTTTGGATCAACCAGAGAGCGTGAGAATAAGGACAAGCAGTGTTGTGTGAGTGAGTGAGCGTGCACATGTGCATGCATGCGTTAGCAGCAAAGCTGTGACTAGCTGTGTGCGATGAAAAGCTCCAGATGTTGCCTGCCTTTTAATGTGTAATAAAAAGGCTCAGCTGGGGCAAAAAGCAAAAGGAGGCTAATGGGAGAGTAGGGAGAGAGGAATGAAGGAAGGAGGGAATTTCTTTAAAAGAAATAATGGAGGGGTGAGGTCAAGGTGCGAGTCTTTCTTAAATGGCTCCAACCCGAGGGCAGGCTTAAATCTGGAGGTTCTGGGGAGAGGGAGAGAGTTGAGGTTGCGGGATAAAGAGAAGGAAAACAAAGAAAAACTGAGAACGAGATGGGGAGACTGAAAAGATGTAGCAGAAAGACGAGAGGAAGTAGGAGAGAACTTAGTTTGTCAGGGGCAGTGTAATGAGTAAACCCACTGAGGCTTCATTACTACGTTTTCATTTAAAAAACCTATCACTGCTGCTACGTTTACGCCCAGCGTCCACACTACTCCGGAGTTTCCTAGTGCCAAAAACTGAGAAGTTTGGAAACGCTTCTCGCCCTCTTTTAGTTTGAAAACAACGGGGTTGCGTCGTAACATGGACTGCCCAAAAACAAAGATGTTTGGAAACAATCACGCAGTCACCTGTATTCACTTCCTGATTGGTTCTTATCAGTTACGACTCGACTACCAGCAGTGAATGCAAAACGTTGTGAATACATGTCGTTTTAAGTATGGATGTAGCCTCAAACCCTCGACTTCCACCTCTCCACTACTCAACACTTGAAACTGCAGAGAATCTGGTTCCCTGTAACACACTGATTGTTTTTTAATTTAAAATGCAATATTTTCTACAAAATGTACAATCCAGTTACAGACTGTGTGATAAATATTTGTTGCACCGAACTTTCAATTACCAATACAGGCTGCTGGAGCTAAACACGAGGACTTTTGAGCATAAATGGAGAGATAGAGATGTTTGGACTCCAACGGAGTCCTTCATCTCCCACTGACCCTCTTTTCAGACAGCTTAGTCAAGATTGCCCAATCAGGGGCCTCACCATGCAAACACAACGCCTTTTGTTAGCATGCAACCTCCAAGCTTCAAAAAGAGAATGAAGCTGAAGAGAGAATGAGAAGACAGAGATGCAGGGTGTGAGCAATAGAGTAAGAGCTGAATGCCTGCAATTAAGGACGTGTCCACTTTAATGTGAATAGATGTGAAAATGCTGTTTGTATGTCAAATTGGCTTCAGTCCACACTAGCAATTTTTAAAAGGTTCTCATAGACTGAAATGGTAATAAAAAAAATGATCTAATTTGCAGTCTTTCAAATCTGAGATTTGCCAACTTTAAAACTAAAACATACAATTAATACATTAACAAATAGATTGGAAAAAGACACTAACATGTTCCAAACAGCTTTTTTAAAATGGGCATTCTGGTAGTTTGCAGAAGTGTCTGCATACAACCGAGCACCTCTCCTACAGAAAAGATTTAATATCCTCTTTAATATCCTCTTTATTTGACACACCTCAGTATTCATGCAAACAGTCCACTCCTGCAGTCTGTGAGTCACATATAAATAAAACATAAGGATTAAGTATGTAGTCAGGGCTTATAGGCTCAGTTTTTCTCTACTAAAGTTTACAGACGGGAAAATGCAATACTAAACACAGGTGCCAGGATCTTTGAGAGAGACGGAGAATTAATTTAGTTAATTTTAAGTTCAAATTCAATTTATTTCAGACTACTGGGCCTTCCAGTTTTTTGCCATATTTCCAATTAATTGATCAAAACAGTTTTTTCCCTGGCTTCATTATGAGACTCTGAGAGCAGAAAATATAACTGGACTCAGCTTTACAACAGAATCCATGCATTATTACATTTTTGATAGACATTATCTTATATCATATATCTTATATTATAACTTATATCATATCATTTAAATGGTCACTTATGTTTTTACATTTAAATAATACATGTCTTGCAGTGTCAACTTAATTTACATCATGTAAATTAGTAGTTTAGGGCACTCTTGAACTGACTTAAGTACACAGCTCCAATATTGAGTAACGGCAGCAAGATGCACAGAGATCAGGGAACAAAATACAACATGACATAACTATAGATAAAATTCCACAGCTGGTTACCTGAAAAAAAAAAACCCCAGCACACAATATCCCTCCAACTGCCTTTGGTACTGTACCTTGCTTTGTTAGCTTCTTTAGTGACGTCCCACGCCCATGTGATGAAGTTCTGGCTCAGGTACGAGACAATGGAGTCAGCACACATCATTTGGGAGCAGAAGACGTTGCTGAGGACACTGTCGTCATTGTGGAGGTAGATGGCCAGTAGCTTTCTCTGTGGAGAAAAAAAAGGACTAAATTGATGGAGATTTTTGAGAACAACGTAACATTGAATTCTATCGTGACATTTTTAACGCCAGGAAGAAAAGGCCATTGCAACCAAACTTATTTTTTATTGAGAGTCAATCTGGTGTGTAAGCAATTGAATGAATTGTTGGCTGCACAGAGGGGTGCACAGGTTTTTTTTTCTCCCAGGAATAAGAAATTACAAATTTGATGACGAGATAAAACCAAAAAAGCAATTCCCAGAAAATAATAAACAAACCGTTCTCTCATGTCTTGACCAGCAACGTGCCAGTATTTCATCACTGGAGAAATAATTCCACATTACCTGACTATAAAATGATATGAGAGACCACAGAGTACAGACCTAACATGACTTCTAAAGACCACAGCGAGGCCACAACTGGCAAAAAAAGCAAATACCACGCAAAATCAAATGCAGAGTGGTGTAAATAAAACTTCTCTTGAAGCCGACGAAGATATGGAGAAAACAAAACAGACAAATCACTCTATTTATTTTACAACAAATGCCAGCAGCCTGTTCAGGTTAGTAGCGGCAGGGCCAGACAATATTGACGAAGCTCCAAATCCAAGGATATTGACACCATCATATAAGCCCGGCAGATTCTCCCTACTGACAATCTAATTAAAAAACAAACACACCCACAAACATAAAAGGTTCCAGGGGACAATGTTGGGAATAATGCTTTCTAAATTACATGTCACTCCTCTTGCTATAAAAGGACAAATAAGGAAAACTATCTCAGTATCTGCTCGGTTCATTTTTTAACCATGGCTGTGAAGGGGGAGTCAAGGGATCTGTTTCTCAGGAGCAGTAATCTAGGCTACACAGGCCAAAAAGCAAAAAATCTACACAGGGCGTAAAACGTGAAGGGAAGTGAAAGAAAAAGTTGTGCTTTACTGCGGCCTGTGTAGAATAGGAATGGGAGAACACTGCTGTGTTTGCTCAACGATTAGTGCTTTAGAATAATCTCCAGGGCTACTAGAGAGAAGGAGCTGGGGACTCATTCATTGGACCGATTCAACAGCCTGAAAAGATTAAACACTCATGCTGAGAAGACAAGCAAATTCAGTCTTGAGAGAGGAATGAGGGTGAGGGGAGGGAGACTTTTACAACATGAAAAAAAACAAAAAACATACTCAAACACTGACATCTCAACACACATGCACAGATGCACAAATTTAACTGTCTGGTCGGCATGAGTGAAGGACTCACCCTCAAACACACATGCATGCTCAATTAGAGCAGGTGTAAAGACGAATCAAAGTGGGCATTTTGGCCAACTGAACGCCTTCATCTTAGTTAAACTGTCTATACACCTCCATTCCCTCTCCACTTTCAAGTTGGCTCTTTTGTATTGCCAGTCTTAGCAGGGAGGAGCAAATCCCTCAGTTCAGCTAAATTACTAGGTCCAACCTGAGCTAGATAGTGACCCCATAGCCGTTCCTCACACCTGTTCACCTAAATCTTAGCTTGCTTTGTGTATGTGAAAGACAATAAAGATTTCACACAGCAGAACCGTGTGCACACTGAGAAGGCCTGAGCGTCTGACTGTGCTGTTTTTCACACTGGAAAGAGAGTTTGAGTCATCACCACATTTAAAAATAAATATAAAATACATACATTTTCCAATTTATATTATTTGAATTTACAATGTTAATATATATATATATATATATTTTTTTTTAAAACGTTCTGCACACCGCAGGTGTAAAAATGGAGCCCTCCAAAATACAAGGCTTCCTGATGAGTGAGTGAAATCATATTTTTCATAGGTTTGTATCAGGGGTTCTAACAGAGATCTAGTATACTTTATTTACTTTCGCCATTTCATTTAAGCACATCTACATTCTAACTGTAGAATCTGAACTTGTAATTCCCCTTTAATTATTTTTTTTCAACAGGATAACAAATTGTGTCCATAGCAGAAAAGAAAAAATATTTTTTGCTAAAAATTCCACAAAGCAAACTAATCCCTCCCCTCTGGTCCTTAATTATCACTCAACATGACATTAGGGATCTCTGCATTAGATGAAAGATAATATTAGTATAATGAAATCCAAAAACATCTATTTTTCAAATCGCAGTGTTGTATCATATTTGCTTTAACTGTCCACCAGCAAGAATATGAAGCACTGGTATGAAATAAACAGCATATTTGTGACAGGATATATTTTATTATGAAACCTCTTTGTGGGACTGCAGAGGGAAAGTGGTTTATTTAAAAGGGAGGGCATTTGCCAAGAGTCTTGTATTTACAATGTAAATAAACATACTTTACATGTAGATTTTACATGTACAGTATGTTTAACAGCCAGACAATACCACTGCGTAAGATACAGACACACACAGTAAGGTACAGAGTGACAGAGGGGTCCAGATAGTGGTTGCTCTACAGATGGCAGGCTCAGTCTGGAAAAGCAAATACTTCAAAATGAAGAGCTCATATGACTGATCTAATGACCTTGCATGCATAGTGGGGAAAAAACATTTAGATTGATGACCAACCACACACGCGCTGTTGAAAACACATGAACTCTTTATACCAGACACAGCATCGGCTTGTGGACTTTTCCGAAGTGTGCTTAAACAAATCAAATTACCACAGCTTTGAATTACATGCTTAAGGCCGAGTCGGCATCTTTTGCCTATGCAAGCTCCTGATCACCTACTGATTAGTTGGTGAGGTTTCCTGCATTTTCAATTCCACTCAACACCGATTTATTTCTTGGTCCATCTATTTATGCATGAAAACAACCATTTCAGTTTCAGTCAATAACGCATCAGAGCGTTGCTTAGATCAGCGCTGACAGATATACGTACATGTACTGTATGTGTCATTTGCCATTCTGATTCACTGGGGCTCTTTTTCTCTTGACTCTGCAAGGCTATTTCTACTTTTTAAAGCAGATACTTGGCAGTGATAAATCCCTGAACTCCCCTCTCAAGCAATGCTATGAATTTTGATGTGCCTTTGTGTGTGTCAGATAGAGAGAGAGGAGTCGAGAGTGGAGGAGAGTGGAGTTAGAGTGATTAACCACTGCGTTGATGGGGATTTAGTGAGGATCGTGGTTAGTGATGGGTGGCCTGTCTCTCTGTACACTCTGACTAACCACTGATCCCCAAGGGGGTTCAGCTCAGCTCAGCTCTGCAGCCCAAAGCATTTTCATTAAGGATGGATTGAGTCAATCTCAACAGTCCCCCAACACACACCTTCAGAAACACTTCATCAAATTTAGTGTTTTGCTTAGTGATTAGCCTCTCCCAGGCTTTGAGAGAGTGAGACTGATTCCTCTGTTTATAAACCCACTGAGTAGTCCCCCTTCAGTCAAACCTGCCCCTTTTCAATATCCACTTAATGAAGTAGGCCTGTTCCACGACGAGGACACAAAAACGAAATTCCTTTTCCAATGAAAGCAAAGAGCAAAGGATGCAATGGCTGGATCTACGGAAGGAGGGACAGTGTAATCGTGCACATATGCTACTGTGTAATGAAACCATCAACAGCAGCGTGTTTTGGCCTGACGTCGAGGATGCTTGTGACAAAACAAGGCAAACAGAGAACAGATCAAATAGCTTCTGTTTTCATGCAAAGTTCTTTGCACATATTCAGCTTCCCTAAAGCCACACTAACCACGGCACAGTTGGCAGGCTAAATGAAGCTCGCCCAGAATAAAACTAAATACAGTGAAAATTAATACTATTTTGCCCCTGCGCTGTGCGGAGCTCCGCGGTACAGTACGGAGTGTGTGAACACCAGGGAGACCTCGGCCATATTGTGTTGGCTTAGTCGAGGAGATCAGCCGGGAAGCAGGCGTGACGCCAAGCTCCTCTTTAGATGTTTTTTCCATCTTTGTTTATTTCACACTCTCTACTTTCCTTTCCCTCTTCTACTCACTAAATATCTTCCTCCAACTTTCCCTTTTTATGCGTTCCTCTCCTTTCCGACAGCGTTATCTGCATTATGCCCCTGCTATTATCTCTTCCGCCCTCCCTCCCTCCCTCTCTGTGTGCCTGGTGATCTGAACCCCCCTAACATCTTGCAGTGTCCTCACAGTCTAATAAGGCAGTAATCCACACAAGCTGTCAGTTGATACAAGCATCCATAAAAGGACAAAAGCTGAAAAACAAGGGGGAAAGTGGACAACTAAAAATAAAGCCTCAGCTGTCGGTGTGAAAATTTGACGAGGGGTTTTAAATGATATCAATGTGGCTATGAAGTCGTCTCCACACAGCGAGACACGTGGGGTCGACAAATAACAGTAAACACAGTCCGAAAAAGGATTTCTTCTTTGGATTAAATTAATCATCAATGCCAACACACCACAACTGCAACTCACTACAACTTGACTAGCTCTAGAGGAAGGTCATTTATGGTTGCATTAGAAAAAGCAGTTTTTAAGTTCCGCTTGGCAAATGGTGATTTTTCAGACTCAACCTAACAATGTACCACACTATATTTAATAGTCCATCTTTACGTTTTGTGGTGTTTTTAAACAGAGGTTATGGTAAACTAACATCATGGACCTAGTCTACATTATTGCAGAGTGGAAAAGAGCCCACTAGGCATACACAGAAAAGTATTATAATAATGCGCATTGACACTTAAAATTCCCACCAGCTCAATAATGAAGATGAAGATATAAGAAACGCAGTATCTCCCCTGACAGATAGAGAATTAATATTATCCTGCTCAGTCTGTGTTTCTTCTCAGTGTTGTCTTAAGCTCAAAAAAAGCTACGAATAGACTTCACAAGAAAGGAATGACTCTGTGAATCAGTGTTCAAGGACAAACCAACATTGGTGAAATCAGGCACTTGAATTTTACCCATATTTAAAACTATGTGTTAGGAATACATAATGAAAAATATAAAACTATGAAACTGTTAGTCTGACGGCAAATTTATTTTTCTATGATGCCCTAAACAGTCCAATAGCTTACTCACATCTCTGGCTTTGCCGTAGAAGGCCTCTTGAGACGCTGCTTCCAAAGTACCAATGAAGAACATTGGGTGGGTCTCTCCATACCTATAAACAGTCACAGCAAAGGAAAAACACAACAGACGAACAGTACATTAATATATTGTTAGATTCCAGCCTTGTGTGATTTCAAATTCCTCTGGGTCACTGTGAAAAACTCCTGATGCATCACTCACCTTGAGGAAAATTCGGCAGTAAAGTGCAGTAAGGCATCAGCTTCATTCTCACTATTCTCTGGCACTGTAATGAGGAAAAAATAAATGACTGCATGGTCAAGTTTTGCATGCGTGTTCCTTGAATTTAATACAATTGTCTGATCTTCGAGCTAAGGTCCCACAGGATACAATTTTTCTTGTTTCATTTGTAATGTTGATATCCATAAGAAGATATATATATGGCTTCCTTACGTCTAACAAATGTTTACTTTACATTTTTCTGTCTTGTAGCTTTCTAGCACAGCGACTGATTTACCCCCTTAGCATTGTGTTGTTAATGAAGTTTTACAACAACAACAAAAAAGGTTGGATGGTGAGTCTGTGATAAGGCTTAGTGGCGGTAACTGTAGAGTTCACAAAGATCACAAAGTTACATTTGTCCTGCCTATCGCAGTATAATATTTATGAATAGCAATATGCATTGTGCAAGCATGGAGGAAGAATGGTGAGGAGGTATAAAAATGATGTACCTCAGCTTTGTAAAATATTTTGCTTTGTGTTTGTCATTCTCTGCCAGTAAAGAAGAGTTTTAAACCACAACCTACACTCAGGAGTAAAAGTTTGTCTTTAAAGAAATAATAATGTGTCATTCCCTTCTGATAATTATCTATTTCGACTGATATGAATCAACAGTGGATAACTATGACCTGGATGAATGAGAATTTCTTTTATCTTGATAAAACGTTTTTGACCATATTGCCCAGCCCTACTTTTATATAATCTATAAAGCACCTAGACTTTTCTTATAATTAAAAAAGTTATGAAAATTGAATTTTCTACAATATAGAACATTTAAGAGGTCTAATCTATCATTATAAACCTGCTCCACTGTACATACTCATGGGTGATTTCCGACAGGTTGAAGAGCCCATTCCAAACATCTCTGAATCGTCCACACCGAACTCCGACGCATCTTCAAAATCATCCCCCTCACTGTCGCTGATCATATGGACATCTGCACACTGTAAACATAATTTAATCAGTAATTTCCAGACTTATTTCAACAGAAGAAGTAAACAGTTAGAACTTTTTTACCACGTTTGAGTCAGCATGTAAACAAAGGGGGGGGAGTAATGCACAGCATAGATAATAAGAAAGAGCGAGAGAGCGCATGTATATACCTCTTCTGTGGGCTCCTGGGCATTAGCTGTGGAGGACCTCCGACAAACACTGAGGTGATGGCAAGGATAGCTGATTCCAGAGGCAGCTAGCGTCATCTAAAACAGGAAAAATGATGAAAGAGCGCTATTAAGTCAACGACGTAGGGCAACCCAGGTAAGTATTATCTTAGACCATATATGAATGGCCCAATGTTGGCCTACTGTTCACCAAGGGAGTGATTCATTGTAAATGTCACCATGACTCGTCCAGACCAAAATACTGAACTCTAATTTTGGACTAGATTGCCCTAGGCTGTAGAAGTACAGCCAGTATCATGAGATATCATATGGCTTTTGAACAAAGACTTGCTCATCCCTCTTATAAGGGGAGACCTTATGAGAGGTATCTGTACACCTGCAGAAGCTAGCTAACAGTGTGATGGTGGTGTGTGACAAGAGGTCACCTGATTAATGAGTTCCCTAAATCTGTCGCCAGGACTGAAAATGTGAGCGTTCAGTAGGGACTCATTACAGCTCGTGACTCTTAGCTCAGACCCCAAGGGACATCAACAATAGAGGCAAGGCTGCTGCAGGATGTAGTGTGAAACTATACGATACCTAATTTTTTTAAGATCGACTCCTCTCATGTAATAATGTGGAGCCACTGTATTACACCACACCTTTAAAAGAACACAATGACACCTTTGTTAATTTCTGTCAACCCTGACTTGTAAAAGCAGGACCGATAAAAACACATAACCCTGACTTATAGCCCGAATACACAGATACTTGTCACAGTAGTACAACAAAAAATGAATTCATTATTTAATTGTGGGAAGCAAAGCAGAAAGTCCAGATGCAAATACTTTTCTGGGAGACTGAACTTCTAAACAACAGGACGGAGGCAGGGCAGGCAGGCAGGCAGGCAGGGTGCGATAAGAGGCAGAGACACTGCTCGTCCCCTGCAGAGGTCCTGTGATCTGCACTATTGTCAGGTGCCACGGCACACAAAGAGCAGCTGGACGCGGTTGAATCAGGAGACGATTACATGCAACGCCAATTGAGCCTGAAAAGAGCTACATAGTCTGCAGGGAGTTTCTCTCTCTCAGTATAGAGCCGTCCCTCATGCTGGCCTCAGCTTCTCTACAAGGAGAGAACAGTGTAGCCAGTAGACCTTGTCAGCTACATGGACTTCCTTGTGAGTACTGCCTTGTACCTGACACTGATAAGAACCACAGCATCTGACAAAGTACCCCGTCTATGACATTCCATCTTTTCACAGCATCTTATCTTTCAAATGTTACACATTAAGTCAGAAGCAGTCACAAGACCTAGATATTTGTACAAAAACAACATTTGTGGGGAAAGACAGATGCAACTAGTGTTGTCAGGTAAAACAATGAGATGCTATCAATTTTCTACAACCACAGATTTTGTTAAACCGTGTATACCATGGCATCTGGAGTATTCTAATGTATCAGGTCTTTAATTTGCTGGATTAACCAAAACCAGACCTTACTGTGTGGTTATTGTGTCAATAGTTTCTAAATACATTTTCCCAAAAAGACATATAGATCAGGGTTCAAAAATGCACCCTGCGATACATATATAGATAGATATCATCATATAAAATTCCATATGCTGTGATAGTGGAATCCCTCAAACATTAGATTGCCACCATTTTTCTAAACTAAAAAATAACTAACAAACTCTCAGTGATCCCCAGGAGAGGAACACGCACTGTGTAATTTATCGCAGCCTGAAAAATAGTTGACGCAGATTATAATGAAACTGGTTATAATATTGTCCACAGTGTCTTAAATTCCCATCAGCTCAGTAACCAAGACAACATTTGAGAAAAGCAGTATCTCCCCTGAAAGTTGGAGAATGAATAATATCAATGTTGTCTTAAGCAAAGAAAACTCCCCAAAAACACAGTGGCTAGACTGACATGCAATGTTGAAATTAAACAAACCCAGAGTGACATCACCACTAAAGGGACCCCTAACATCCTACTCATGGTAAAGGTTAAATGTGTTGGGGGAAAAAAAAACAGAAAAAGAAAAACTTGACTCTCTCACTGAATTAAAACCTTTCCTGAGGCCACGAACAGTCGATGGTGACAGAGGTTTGCTCACAGATAAAAGAAGAAAGTGTTTCTTGTGCATTACCAATTAGTAGCAAGGGAGCTCTTGACCATGAGACTCAGTGTCCCAGGAACACCTATGAAGAACACTTAGCTGAAATGCTTTCTCTCTCCTTGTGCAACTTAACCCTAACTAATTTAGTGCTCTGGTCCCGTGTAATTAATTTCTCTTCAGAAAATTTTACAAAGTAATGGGACAAAATCATCTGCAAACAATTCAAAATAAAGTAAGTCAGCTGGAGAAAATAGTGGTTTGAAGAAAAGCCATGATGGTTGCAGAAGGTCTGAAGGTTGGATTCTAACTGAGAGAGTTGTAGTTATCGAGTCGGAGCCTTTAAACATGACAAGGAATGGCCCCAAGTAAAAATTCCCCAATCGAGTGGCAATCAAACTTGTGAGTCTTGTCAGTGAGGATCCCGATAAGCCCTTTAGCCCCACGATTCACAATGAGATGCTTTCGTTTGAGGGTCTAATAAGTGTATAAATAAAGTTGATCACTTCCCCTGTCAAAGACAGCATTGAGGGTTTGGGCTGACATGGATTCAAGGAGGGGAGGTGAAAAGGGGGGGAAAATGAGTTGAGTGCCTCTCAATCCTCTTCCTCACTTTGACCCGACGGCTTCTCCCGATGTTGAGGTACACAAGTGCAGCTTGGCAGCTCAACAAGGCTAAAGCGCCGCAGGGCACGGAGGTAGGGGGGGTTAACCCCCCGAGTGACCCTCTCCCACATCTCCACACAAAGGAACTGGCTCTTCTTTTTTGGATTCTTTTAATTAACACTTGCATTGAGGCCCTAAGCATTCAGAGGCCGATACGGGGAAAGAATTTTCTCTCACTCAACCCTCCCTCCTTTGCCTCTACCCTTCAACCCTTTTTTTCCTTCTCTACCCTTCTTTTCCTACCATTCTCTCCCTTCATTCTTTCTGTTTCTTTTTTTCTTTCTTTTCTAGTGTAGGCAGTGTTTGGATTAGGTGTCTGGCTGTGAGTGTGAGATAATTACTGCTGACAGCTGCACTGACAGGAATCACAACCACACTACCACCTTAGCCCACTTTCTCTTTGATGGAGCAGGGGAAGAACAGCGAGAGGAGGCAGGCCAAGTACACCCCACCCTAAACACCTGTTGGTTTTCTTGTCTGGTCGGATCAGTGGGATGTTTAACTGTGGGTGTTGCGGTGCCATCTCTTCCAATTGGCATGGTATTGAGCTAGTGCAAGGAGTAGAGCGTCTAGAAGGGTGATGAAGCTATTGAGGAAGAACATCCTACTCCACAAATAAAGAAAATATACTGCTAGATGGGAGCTTCTAAGAAAGCAAAAAAATAAAAACGTATAAAATGATACAGATAGACTAACTCAGTTCTGAATGTCACCTGAAGGAAGCCAGTTACAGGAGGGGGGCCCTGCCTAAGCTAACAGCTGAGCCTTGTTGCTAAGGAAACCACCGGGCCGCCCTTAATAAAGCCTCAGTTCCATAGGCCCCTATCAGGTAGGAGGGTATTCCATTAATGCCAGATGGGAAGAAGAGGAAGGTGCTGGCCTAACAGCAAGGCACCTCTCCAAGGCTCCAGCGCATTAATACATTAGCAAACACCATGAAACACTGCATAAATGTCAGCGATTACTGGCTAGAAGGAAGGATGGGTGAGGAGATGGAGGGATGCAATAAGGGTGTCCCACTGGCTGTCAATCACTCCAACAGGTGTGAGGACAGACCGCCAATCAAAATGGATCCAATGAGATGAGGCCTGCCAGAGAATTCTCCACACTGCACTGCCGTATAGAGCAGGAGGCAGAGGAGACAAACGAGGAAGAGTCAGCAAAGGAAGTTGGCATCCTGTTGCCATTACCTGTCATCATCCTCATCAAAGCTCACAATAGCTTTGCCAAAGCCACAACAATGAAGAGGAATATGAGGGCAGAACTAGATCATGGTATCTGAACATGCCATGACAGAATATTTGTTTTTATATACTTGTTATAAATTAATTCCAAGTTTTAACAATAGCAAAGTCAAGTACTCTTTTCTCTGACAGAGAACTATCAAGACTGTTGTGAGGCGCAAAAAACAATGGAAAAAAAGTCTCCTCATGATCCTCTACTTGGGTACTCTGGTAAATAGTACAAACTAATTAATTCCAATTAATCTGTGAGGAACATTGAAATTACAGTACCAACAAATGTACTCATGAAAAATTTTAAGTGCTTACGAATGACTGACTGGTGACAGGTAAGAGTTGGGTAAATGTTCCACCAGCATCACACAGCATAGTGAGCAAGCAAAGAAAAAAAAATATGCTCACTAGAGAGAGGAATTTATATTAGCAGCCACATTTGAGGCTCACAATACGGAAGTTGATGAACATTAAAAATGTGTTGTAACAGAGATAAAGTGCGGTTGTAGTTGATGTTTTTACGGTGTTGGGATTTATTTTCACTACATAAACACTGAATGTTCAAATTAATATTTGACCAAGGTCAACAAAATCTGCCGGCTAGAAATGAGCAACGACTCCTGTCGCTTGCTGCTTTAATTACACTTCCTTTTACATTCCTTAGAGTAACACCACTTACAATAGCACGGTGCTCTGAATAAACTGATGTGTCGTTCACTGGTATTTGAGCATTATCAATACTGATCCAATTTCAACTCTCCATAAGGCCTTGAATAATACAGAGCACAATAAACAATGAAACAAGCAGAGTGGACTCCCAGGGAGGGTGAAACTCTGTTTCCTAGGGACAAATTAGTATAGGGACTGAACATGAAACTATAAACTAAGCAGCAGGAGTGGAAATATATTTGAAAACACTTATTTTTCCATTCAAAACAATTTAAAATATAAGCTGCATGAATTTTACTTAGGTGTTGATAGCTAGAGACACAGTGTGTACGATAAGACAGGCCCATTTGCAAACACACAAATGCAAATATAAACACAAACACAAATGCAAGTGGGCAAACAGTTATATCACCCGCTTTAGGGCAAAACAAAGTAGTAATCGATTCCACTGCAAAGGGGCTAGTGTGCAGAGCTAAGTGTAATCTGGGGTCTCTGGCTGCCATATTTATTGGCCCAAACCTCAGGAGATGAGACTGGGCTAATGAGCTAGACACTAATACTGGCTCCCTACCCACATGCTAGGCCAGTCAAGCCCCGGGCTTTCTCTGCTAATACCTTCAGACGTTTCAATAAGAGAGTAGTGGCTAGAGCAGAGGCCATTATTACACTTCTGTCTCTGTGCTTTCTTTAATATCTCCTCATCCGGGAAACACAGACGCTGCAGATGTGTGTTAGCCAGGTGCCGACTAGGCCTTATGATGCCACAATGAGCTGCAAGCTATTCATGATCCCTGGCCGTGACATCCACAGCTACCTGTGGAGACGGTGCTGAGATTCACCGATAACCAGTACAGATCACAACAACACAAAGATTAAAAATTTAACAGAATTATTTACAAGCTTAACAGAATGATTTAATACCACTAATAAATACAAAAAATCTGTGTATTTTACAGGTGTTTAAAGGTGTGAGTGATGTTTTTTTATTGGTAAAATATACACCCACTTTATATGAACCCAATGCTGGGTAGGGCCTAACTCTGCTCTCAAAATAACCTGAGTTCTTCATGGAATTGATTCTAGTCCATGCTGACATGACTGCATAATGGATAACATAGCCGTAGATTCATGTTCTACCACATCCCAAATGTGTTTCTACTGGACTCTGAAGGCAACTGGTTGTCATGTTAATAAAACCAGGTTTAGACAACTTTAGCTTAGTGACATGGTGCATTGTCCTGCTGGAAGTGGCCATTAGAAGATGGGGACTAACGGTCATAAAGGGAGGAAAATGGTCAGCAACAATTCTGGTCAATTATGGCATTAAAATCATGATTGATAAGGTTTTGCCCCCTTATCAATCATTTTTAAGGTTAAGAATTTTAAGGTTTCACGATGTAATGATGTTTCATTCATCAGTGTCACAATAGAAAAAATAAGTCGAAAGGTATTCAGATAAGAGAATTGTATTGTGTATTCTGATTTTCACAAAAGGTATTTAATTTGATTGTTGATTACTTTCCTGTATATTTTTGTAGAAAAATCAAAAGTTCAATCTCCTACAGCTAGACACAGAAACAGCTTGAGCACAATATAGACGATTATAAAAAAAAACTGTGGTTAGCTTTGTGGTAAGATTGTGCTGAATGTGATAAATTTGCATCATAGCAGCATGGTCGGGTTGGGGGTAACTGGGTTCACAATTGCCTGCTGTGAGACGCAATGCAAACAATATCGTTTAGGGAAAGGGTGAATTAATGGAAAAACATATTTGCTTTCTCTGCTTAATCTTAAAAGCTTAATATGCAACACTTAACTTGAGTCTTAAAATCGAGTCCCTTAAGTGATCAACTAATTTGAGTATTTGAAAGGTGAATAACAGCTGACACGTAAACTGTATCCATTGACTGTATCGACAAAAATACTGTAAATGGAAAATATGTTATTAATCACCACTGATGTGCACTGCCATTAAAAAAACATAAATATAAACTCTGTAGTCTAATTGCTAGTAGAGCCAAGATTGACTTGATTCACACATCACATATAAATTATATCAAGTATAAAGACTCAAGTCTTAAAATTAACCCAGCCTATACAGTCTGGATACAGTTGAATACTTGATTGCCTTTACATCTGTAATTTCATGTGGCCAAGATCTATCCAATTGGAATCCGATCACCCGAAACGCATTTTAATGTCAGGTAATAATAACATATCTGAAACAGGACACATGATCACACTTGGAAAAATAGAAACAAAGTCAACATTCCAACCAAACAGCAATCACATAGATCTAAAAGGAAAACGTTAGCGAGGGGCCAACACGAAAATGTGTGCACAACAGCTCCTCAATGTAGCATGATAAACCATCCCATACAATTAGCATGGGAACACATATGCTGTCAAAGAAGGGGTGAGACAAAAGGGGTCAGAGGTTCCTCAAGGTTCTGTATGAGGGCCACTTCTGATCAGCTTGACTGTGGGCAGAGTGAATGGCTTGGACGAGCGACCCTGGGACGGGAGAGGTCAGAGGGACTCAATGATGTGAGCTTTAATGTCCACAGATAGAGGACACAGGACGGGAACCGTCTTTGACATCTTAATTAGCTTCAACATCTTACTCTCATGCTTCTGACAGATGGTTTTGGCATAGATTACAGAGACACCGCTGCAGAATACAGAACAGTTTCCATTGCACATATCAACTACTGTAACTAAAATAATGAAAATTACCACAGGGGATTTTTACCTGTACTAATTAACTTTAAGACCACAGTCTTGGATGAAGAACCAGTGAGGGAAACATACAGTCAACATTTACAGTCCACAAAAATATTTAATATGTAATTCTGGATAACAAGTCATAATTTTTAATTTGGTTTTTGTGTGTGCGCCTCTTACAGAGTCATCAGATGCTGACGCAGGCCATCCCTCCCACTGTTGATGCCGGACTGGGATGTTGGTCAAGTCTGAAATATTCCTCTTCACCTGCAAACAAAGACAAGTTTAAATTACTATTGCATATTACATACACCAAAAAATCTGATTAGGACATTATGAGAAAAAGTGAAGAAAAAAAACCTCAGTAACAGCTCAACTCTGATACTTCACTAGGAAATTTAACATCTATTTTTACTCTCTGTAAAAGTAAAAGTAACCCTGTTAGGGTAACCCCCATTATATCTGGAAAATATGCTTTTTAATTCAAAGTACTCTCCATTCAGCAGCATGAAGAAAAACATGGATGGAGGCAAAGAACTAAGGAGAAGATGAGTCAAAAGGAAAAGAAAAAAAAAAGAAAGCCATTGTTATCAGCATTCTTCAGATGCCATAGCTAATGCCCAGCAACAACAGACCCACGCTCTGAAATGAACAGTATTTCTCTTCTCCCATTCATGTGCGGACGCTGTATCTGCATCATTTAATAACATTCCTTGCTTTTAAACAGTTAGCAGCCAGCAGCGCCTGTCCCACTGAGCGCCGTGTTACACCGTCCAGTGGGTTGTTGGTTTAAAGCCCTAACGCCAGCCTGATGTGCGCCAGCTGAAGCTGATCAAAGCCCTGGCGGCGTCTGAGCGCCGGCGGCCATGGATTGTATGCATTTGTTCGGCAGGATTCTGTCCTTCGAGCCCGCAGGGCTGGACATGGATGCTGAGAAAACTATCTATTGTGGAACAAAAATCCGTCCACACACGGGCCAAATCCTGTCTTTGTAAAAAGCACTGAGGAGAGATGGATCCTTGGACATATTCAGGGCTGCTGATCATGGAAGTGGAAACTTAAAGAACGCTACAAACACAAAGTCAAAGCCAATGCCAGGAAAAGCAGGAAAGCGGCGGCAAAACACTGAACTATGAAGACTGCAGGGGCAGAATTCGCTAGGACACTTGCAACTCAACACTAGTATTATGGCTATTAGCACGTGTACATGTACTAGTGTGGGTGTCTAAGAGCAAAGAAGAAATTATTAGATCTAACTCTGAATTAATCCATTTGTCAAGGCAACAGTACATTTTTGATCCCAGTTATAAATCTCTCAAAGAAAGTAGAACCCACATCACTGGCTGTGTGCTGGCGCTGGCATAGCAAAGCAATCTGCAGTACAAACAAGCCATGAAAAAAATAAAAGAACAATAATAAATGATTGGCACAGTCCATCCTTTGTCTTTCTATCGTAAATCCCACACCACACTGCTCAGTACCTATCCTTATGAAGAGAAGCTATGGCAATGATAGCTGTCGGGGTCAGAGCGGGTGGCCAGTGTTATTACAGAGTGTAATATCTATGTTTGACCAGCCGGACTACAGGGATTTGACTGACCGGCTGGCCGGCCGATGAATAGAGTGGAAAAGGGAGGAAAGGAGAGGCATAAACACTAGTAATGAAGAGGCTGCAGTCAGAGGTTAAAGCAGCATCAGAGAAACAACAAACTAACGCCAGCCACAGGGAGAGTTGAGGTGAGAGGTGGTGGAGGAGGAGGCGGAGGAGTGTGGAGACAGACAGCAAAACACACCTGGCAGAGGACGACCTGATCTCACCACAGAAAGAAAACACAGCTACCCAGCGGCCCTGCCCACCTGAAACTACATCACCAAAATCTGCAGCCAGACATTTACACCAGTTGTCTCGTGACATAAAAACTAACACTACTATAAAAATCTGAGGCAATCATATCAAAGAAAAAAAATAATAAGATTAGATATATAGCAACTGAATAATAGTGGAAAACAATGCCTTGCTCTAACTTCTCCAGGTAGCCAAAGTTTGTGCTGTAGCCCCCAGCTACAGAGCAATGCATGTGTTGCCCACAGCAGCAATCACAGAGGTAGCAATACTGTCTAATGCTGCCCCCTGTCGGCCAAAACAGAAGCACCATTGGTGAGTTAACAGAAACAAATAAAAACAATTATAGTTAATCCTCAACTACAGATAACAAATTAAAGATTGCAAATTCCTACTATCAATTATCAGATAAAACTTGTTTAACCTAAAACAAAAGTGTTGTGATGTGATTATATGACATTGCGCTGTGTAGTTCGATAAGCACAACATGATACCAATGGTGAAAGACTCCAGTGGCTCATGAAAAGTATCCATCAACCTGACTTGTACATAAAGAAGCTAAAATGTGAAGGAAATGTGTTTAAATCAATGTCTAAATGACAAATACAGCACAGCAGATTTGTTTGCGGCTGTACATGTTGAAATGAGGCAGAGGTGTAAGAGCCAGTATTATACACAACAATAGCAAACTGGCTGTGAAGCTGAGCTGCTGGCAATACACCTCGCGGCAAAATTAATGATCCAATCACTGTAAATGCCAATTGCCTGTAATCCCTGGCTGGAAGCAAATCAAAGTGAAGGGAAGGTTTCCATTAAACAGTCACAAGCGCTCTCTCTCCCTCTTTCTTCGTCTCCTCTGAGCACCAGATGCCTTTCTTTCATTGCTTTTTCGATCCAGTATTCTTTTACCCAGCTCTGCCTCCATTTGGTTATATGTCTCCCAGCTGCGGAGCAGGGATGGGGCCCAGGCCCAGCCCTGGGGGGGGGGGGGGGGGGGGGGGGGAAATCCCCAGGACAACTGGTCTGGTCACGGACAGCTCAGGACCCAGAAGCCATCCCTATTCTACCCACTACTTCCCTGGCAAACATTTGCTCTCCAGCTTAGCTCAGAAGCTAGCCAGCAACTTACCCCCACACTCTTGTCTGGTAATGCCAATCAGAGTCTACACATCCCTGTGCTCTAGAAATGGAGAAGAATGAAGGTAGAGAGGGGGCACTGGGAGAGAGATGGAGAATGAAGGGATAGAAAGGGAGGGGCAAGGGCAGTTCCCCGAGAGCCACAAGGCAAAGCCAGAGCCTTTGGCAAAGACAAACAAGAAGACAGGTCTCTATCCCTATTGATATGCACAAGCAGGGACCATCGGCTAGTCTTCATCTAAGACCAGGGAGAGTGGAGAGAAAAAGGAGCTCTGTAGTGGAGTCCATATGTGTCTGTGAGTGGACACAGTATGAGGAGAAAGGGGAGTGAGGCAGGCTGAATATGGTGTTACTTCTTTGTTTCATTCTTACGATGAGAGCAATAAACTACTCCACCTCCTGCCTGTGTCTTATTATTGTTTTTATCTCAGATTTCCACAGCCTAACTCCTTGTCTTTACTTTGAAGAAGTTATTCCAAAGCACTGGGCTCACCCAACTGAAATGAGTGTAGTTGCACCTGAAGCTCACAGTGGCTACTGAACCATCTCAATCAGCCCCTACATGTCCTGACATGTATATACATAGTTAAATTATATATTATTTCCTAACACATAATAAGCCTGTTCCCTAGCTAAAGAGTAAATATATAAAGAGCATGGCCAACATGGGGCAAACAGAGTCCAGATCTATGCAGGTTAAAGTTCTGGGCCTCATTTTCACGGCAGGGGTCCTTAAGATGCCTAAAGACAAGCATGCGTATGGAAAAGACCACAACATGGAGGCCTGTTTAAGCCCACATTGTCCCATTCTCTATCCCCTATGTCCTTGTACAGCTCCCCCACCAAGCCAACAGTCCTTTGCCTCCTTTCTGTGTCCATGGTTTCCCCCCTCCTACACTGCAGGGACCCCTACCCAGTGTTTGTAATCCCAGCAGAAACACTTAAGGTTCACAGTGGGTGCTCATCAAAACCATCTGCCTGAGAAGTGAGTGAGAGAGAAAGAAAGGGAGAGATGATGGAGGGAGGAGAAAAGCAAAGAGTGACAGAGGAGAGGTAGAGGGAGGAAAACTGGTTAAGATGTTAGATGTTCTAATCTGTTCAATTAGCAAAATTACAAGGCCGGCTAGTAGCCCGATTATTATTATTAGTGTAATCTTCACTTTCACCCACACTGAGAACCCACAGAGCCACAATGCTGCTCGAGAGCCAATTGACTCGACCATAATGACTAACCAAACAAAACAAAAATTTACCTTAATCTTAATTATGAACAAACACAACAAGAATGGAGGAATTAAAAGAGGGATATTTCCAATGCCATGTACAGTATTCGGTGAAAAAAAAAGACTATTTCATTTACATGTGAGGTAAAATCAAGAGTGGCTCTGATCAGTCTTTAGGAAGCTTATTTTCTCTCACCTGTGACAGCAGGCGACCCACTGAATAATAAATGATGCCTGCTCAGGTCTACTTCCGCACGGGGTGTGGGGGATGGGGGCAATAAAGGGCAGTTATAACTCTGTGTGCGTGCGTGTGTGTGTAGGGTGGTGCTGATTTGAACTTGCATGAGCACAAACATACAGGCAGGCAACCGTGCACATATTTTCATGGTATTCAGCCTTTAATCCATTTGCAGCTGTGATAGCAATAACCGATGGACAGAGAGGTGTATTGGCTCCTCACTGGGTCAAGTATGAGCAACTATAAATATTTCATTGGCTGCCAAATCTACCGTTTAGTTTCAGATGAGGAAAATTAATGGAGTCTGTCTCTTTTTTCCATTGCTCCCGCATGCCTAGATCAAA